>NC_092704.1:300000-552500 GCF_964275005.1 Diadema setosum
GCGTGAGTTCTTGTCTTACACATCGCTCTTATATGTATCATGTTGTTTGTACAAAATAATAAGCGTTATTAGCTGTGCCTTATATGTTTTATCACCCGTGTCCTTTTGAGTATATATCCCTGATTCTGTTAAAGTAATCCTTATGGAATTTTGCTAAACAGTCACGTATTGTTCTGTTTCTTCTCCTTTTTTTTTTATAGTTGATTTGACAGATTATTCGCTGCGTATTTATCCTGAGTTTGCAAATACCTTCTATTGAAAAAATATCTCGGACTTTAAACGTGTTGGCTAACCTATACATTAGAATCTATAGGCAGCTGTAATACTAGTACTTTTTCCAGCCTACGTTTAGAGCTTCGAGAATCGTTACTGTTAATACTCGTTACAGGAAATGAAAAAAAAAAACAATCCAAGTGAAATATCATCATGTTATGTTTCAGATAATGTAATTTAGATTCGCTCATATTGGTCTACTCTCGTTACACTAGGAGAGATACGTGGAGATGTACGTTATCTAAAGTTGATAAAAAAAATATGATATTAAATCTTAACAATAGAGAAAAAACACATCGGAAAGTCAACATGTCATACAACTTGGCCTTTATCTGTACTCTATTCGAATCACTTTATCATTTATATTATCACAAAGTATGACGTACCTGGTTCGGGTGTAGGTGGTAGAGTTGGTTCAACTGGAAGCGATTCCAATGCCGTGAAAGAGAAAATCAAGACAACAATTTTGATTATCAACCCAGCAGCATTCCTGTCTCTTTTTGCTACGAATACTTTATTGCTAATATACATGATGTTCTTTTCTAGATTCTTTAAGAAAATCACTCTTGATCTGTTCTAAGAATCAAAGCGTAGTGATAAAGCCCTTTTCGTATTGCTGTGTTTGTGATTGAATACTTTCAGTACTTACCACAGCTAAGGAATCACTCTTTCCATCAGGTCCCCTTTTATGTTAGCAGTAAAGTATTTGAGGCAAAAAGGTAAGGGAATGTTTTGAAAAAAAAAAATCCTCTTTTATCGTTCGTTTTCCTGATTCTTTTTTTGTCAAACAAATTGGCGTCATTCTTGGAACAAGAGTATAGCTATTGCCTTCCGCGCATATAAATGTAACGGACGTTGTTTCAATGTGACATATTTGGCGGCCTTAGCATTTTCATTTCCTGTATGGACCTTTCAGTTTTTGTTCAGTACTGAAGTTTATTCAACATTTGTATGTTTCAAAGCTTGCCATGGATTGCTTTTTTCCTCACTTATGTAACCCAGGTTTGCAGATTAAGGTAATCAAGATCAAGACTGACGTAATGTGTATTTACAGGCAGAGGTAGATGGTATCTGATGGTGTTTCATGTGACTGTCCTTTTCCCTTCCTGGGTGCTATTAACATTATATTTCTTGTCATTCATACCACATGAGCTGAAAATATCTGAGTTTGATGAATTTGATTTTCATCTTCTCAATTTTGAAAAAGAAGTACTTTTCACACTTTTACTAATCATTTTGTTTTTATTGAAAAAAATAAATGTTAAGCCCTCTGACAAATATATCTTAGAATTTCTTGCAGCTGTAATACTTACACTTTTTTAGCCTACGTTTAGAGCTGAGATAATCGTTATTGTTAATACTTGTTAATGGAAATAAATAAAAAAATCCAAGTATATAGAATTTCATCATGATGTCTTTCAGCTATGTAATGTACATTTGCTCATATTCGTCAAATGTCGTTACACTAGAAGAGAGATACGAGGAAAGATACGTTCTAAAACAAACTTGATTATGATTTTTTTTATTTGAACAACTGAGTACAGAACAAATCGGAAAGTCACCATATTATATAACTTATCTTTTATCTGTACTTTATTTCAATTACTGTTTCATGTCTATTATTACAATTTATGACGTACCTGGTTCGGGTGTAGGTGGTAGAGTTGGTTCAACTTGAAACAATTCCAGTGCCGTAAAAACGAAAATGAAGACAATAATTTTTATCATCAACCCATACTACTTATTTTTCTTGTTAACATCCCTGTTGCTTTTTGCCACGAATACGTTACTGCTAATATACATTGTGTTCTTTCTGTAGATTCTTTAAGTAAATCAAGAAATTCATGAGTTGCAAATATACATTATAATTTTGATGAATGAATTTTCATAAGTTTTTCAGTCTTGAAAGAATACTTTTCACCCTTTTGATAATCATTTTGTTTAAAAAAATGTATATATTTTTAAAACGTTAAGCCTTTAATTATATCTCGGATTATACCTATCGATTAACGTCGGAGGAATCATTCATCGGTGCATCGAGGAATCATTCATAGGTGCATCAAGGATCATTCATCTGTGCATCGAACAACGTCTTTGGACATTTCCAGGGGATTACATGGACCTTGTGATTTAAGATTTGGCTGTTATGCATTTTAGTTATCACACTCTTATTGTGCTGAGATATATTCAAAGGCCTTTGCTATATTGATCATTGTCTGTACCCACAATATCACTATCACTATCAATAACACTGTTAATAACCGCCTGAACATTACTTAATAATAATAATAATAATAAGGTCTTATTTACCCAGGGTAGCCTTTTCAGTGCTGCCACTGCTCTACCAGAGGGCCCTGCTATTACTATTACCCTAGCGTTGCCAGGTACCCATTTATACACCTGGCTGGAGAGGGACACAGTGGGTAAAATCATCTTGTCCAAGGACGTAAGCGCTGGGCGGGATTCGAACTCGGGTCCTCCGATCGGGAGTCGGGAGTCTTATCCACTATGCCACAGCGCCCCCACACTTGATTGTTTCTTTTGTGCGATCATTCTCAATGTGACTTTGGTTGTAAAAAAAATTGGGGGCTTGTGTCCGAGAAGTGAATTTAAAGACAAAACTTGGAATTTGGTACATTCCGGAACCCAGACTGTCAGTACACACAAAATACTAGTTGAACTGATTGTGTATTGTTTATAATACTTTGTGACAATGTCAATCAGTACAGTTGATGTTCAGGCATTAGTTCAGAGGACAGATTTGTCCCTCAAAGATTTGCAAAGGTTACACAAATGTGATTTGACTGTCATTGTACAGCATTTAAGTGTAGATGTTCCACAAGGTGCAAAAAAGGCAGAGATTCTTGACTTAGTAGCTGGTCTTATGGAGCTCGAAGAAGAAGTTCACACTTCAGATCAAGCTCACATTTCAGATCAAACACTGCTTGAGCTTGTTAAATTACAACTTAAAGAGAAAGAAATGGAAATGGAGAAAGAGAATATGAGATTAGAAACAGAAAGAGAGCAAAGAGCTAGAGAAGTGGAAAAAGAAATTGAAAAAAAAAATCTTGAATATTGGATCATGCACAGACTGCTGGAAATCGTGATAAGGGCTCCCTCTGAATTTGATTTGGCCATGAACATTCGATTGGTACCAAAATTTGAAGAAAACAGAGTTGATGCATACTTTGTGTCATTTGAGAAGGTGGCTGACAGTTTGAAATGGCCACAGGAATTTTTGCCCATGCTCCTTCAAAGTGTGTTTGTCGGCAAAGCAGCTGATGTGTACTCACGTCTTTCCAAAGAGCAATCACGTGACTATGCTACCGTCAAGAAAGCAGTGCTGAATGCTTATGAGTTGGTGCCAGAGGCGTACAGAGATAAGTTCAGAAATTCGTACCGCAAACCAGGCCAGACAAATGTTGAGTTTGCTCGTGAAAAAGAAAATTTAATGACGTTTGATAGGTGGTACAGATCCCTGAAAGTGGATCAGGACTTCGATAATCTACGTGATATTTTTCTCTTGAAAGAATTCAAAAAGAGTGCTGCTTTCAGTGTGAGGTTGTATTTGGAAGATCATAAGGTGACAAGTTTGCATAAAGCAGCCTTTATGGCTCATGAGTATGAGCTCATCCACAGAAATGAGAACAGATCACCTGTCAGGAATTTCTCTGGAAATAAGAGAGACAAAATCAGTCGAGCAATCCAAGAAATGCTGGTTCAGAAATTTGTCGGCACCAAAGCCTCAATCTGACAAAAGGTCCAGTACAAGCACAAATGTCATTAAATGCTTTCATTGTCACAAGACAGGGCACGTAAAGTTGCAATGTTGGAAGTTGTAAAATGGTGCAACAAAGGAGGTGGGATTTGTCATGTCCAAAATTGTTCTACCCGAAAACATTGTCCCATTCAGTGAAACACAGGCCAAATTCAAAGATAGGACAAAGCAGGTGGATGAGAGCTATCGTAGCTTTTTGTTTGACGGTGAGGTGACCCCATGTACTTCTGGTGAGGCAGGTAAGCCAGTGGTCATCCTGCGGGATACGGGGGCCTCTCAGTCGTTGATGGTGGAT
Source organism: Diadema setosum (assembly GCF_964275005.1). Taxonomy (NCBI): domain Eukaryota; kingdom Metazoa; phylum Echinodermata; class Echinoidea; order Diadematoida; family Diadematidae; genus Diadema; species Diadema setosum. The sequence goes on from NC_092704.1 coordinate 304,347, forward strand.
GGTGGTATAACTTTTCCACCAGATAGTGCAGTGAATGCAAAAGTCTTGATTCAAACTGTTGATGGCAGTTATATGTTAGTTCCACAGTATAGAGTGCATTTGAAGTGTGACCTAGCTTCTGGTCCTGTCACTGTTGGAGTTGTTCCTGAGAGTTGCCTAGCTATGGCAGGGATTGACTTCCTCTTGGGGAATGACTTGGCTGGGGACAAGGTGGTTGTGTCTCCAGTTGTTTCGGATAAACCAGTGGTGGTTGCTGACACTAAGCAGTTGCAGTAGGAGTTTCCTGGGATTTTCCCGGATTGTGTTGTGACTAGGTCTCAGGCTCGTAGAGCTGTTCAAGATGATGTGGATTCTGTTGATGTGGAGGAGAATTCCGGTGTTTGGTTGGCAGAAACCTTCTTCAAGGATTTGAATGATGGGGTTGCTGTATTAGGCTCCGAGGCTAACAGGAATGGGCTGTTTAGCAAGTCTTCCATGGTTGAAGTACAGCAGGTAGACTCTGAGTTGAAAGGCTTGTCTCAGACGGCGCCAAGAACCATTCAGTCGGGTTCTAGTTGACTGTGTTGGACCTTCGCCTAGGACTAATTCGGCTCATAAGTACCTCTTGATAACCATGGATATGTCTGCACGGTTTCCAGAGGCTATCCCTATGCGAAATATCACTGCTAAAACTGTGGAAGATGCTCTAGTACAGTTTTTCACTAGGTATGGGTTGTCCAAGGAAGTGCAGTCTGACCAACAGTCAAATTTCATGTCAGGCATACAGGAGGTGATGTATCGTTTGGGTATGAAGTAGCTGAAGTCGTCAGCTTATCATCCCCAATCCCAAGGTGCGTTCGAGCGCTACCACCAGACCCTAAAGACAATCCCGAGGATTGGGAAAGGGCATCCCTTTCCTGCTGTTTGCAACGAGGGACTCCCCAAATTAGTCAACGGGTTTCAGCCCATTTGGGTTGGTGTACGGTCATGAAATTAGGGGCCCACTGAAGCTCATCAAAGAGAAATTAATGACTGAGGATGATGAGGTCCACCTTCTTGACTATGTGTCAAAGCTTTGTGAAAGGTTTTTAAAGGCTTGTGGGGTATAGACCGGGGGCCCAGGAGGTTTATTCAACCGAAAAGCGGACAAGCAACTGACCTCATAGGAAGTTTACATGGACCCTGGACATCACAAAAATGCATTGCTGCCGGGTCTCATCGTTGGCCTTCCCGCCAAAGTTGGCCTTTCCCAAATTTTTGAGACAGTTTGCGTTGAAGCATCATTATTAAGATGTCAGTTTCGGCATCTAAGAGTGTCCTAGATATATTTCATTTGGTATCCAACTAGATTGGAGTATGTATTTACCATCTATTTGCCCACTTTCTATGTGATGATGCTGCCGAGGGTGAATATAATCATGGCAATCATTGTCGACGTCGCTGTCTTAGAGAAAATGACACCTAGATTTTGATCACTTTTTAGAAGATAGTTGTTAATACTCTCTATAAATATGTCAATCTTGTCTAATGGTTGTGAAAATCTATATCCGGCCCTTCTTGTGATTTGAGATAAGTCTAGTCTGTTCAAACATTAAAAAGTATAACCCTTCCACCATTTAGGGTAGCGCCCTCTGTGATCTGAACCTCTGCAACACAAAAACTAAACTTTGAAACAAAGCATTATTGGACACATGTTGAAGATTAACGTTCGTAATGCACAAAAAAAATGTACATCTCATCAGAGTATTATAATGTTCTTCACTTAAAGCTTCTAGATAATTTATGGAAGAGAGTACAGGAACTAGGCAATATCTAAATCTTGTACATGGGCAAACAGTATTTGCATCATTATGACCCAGAGTCAAACTAAATTCGCAATATTTCGTGACACAGCCTTCAGAATGTCTTCGTCATCACCAACGCTTCCATCACTCTCATCGCTTTGCTCACTCCATGTCCCTTCGGATTCCTCATCGTCTCGGTTTGAATTATCTGAAGGACTGAACGATGAGCCTTCGAGAGATGCAGAGACTGCACCTCCTTATTGGTACCAGTCTGGCTAAGAGTGGTTCTGGGACGATTTCCACCCAAAGTCTACAAGACTGCCGTAATGGCTCTCTTCCACATTCTGGCGACATACTGTGCTCTTCGGATGTGATTTTTAAGTGTTGTGGCACAGAGAGGAAGAGAATTAGTAAATAGCAGATGATTTTTTTCAGTCTTGTAAGGGAACCTTTGTCACCTCCACTGCTCATTCGCTAGAAGACATTGTATAATATCTGGCATCATGATGTCCGATGTTGCAAAGCCATACAGTGGGCAGATGAAGAATGTGGCAGCTCGAATATCTACTTCCTCGTTTGAGAGAGACTGGAAAGATTTGATGTGTGTTGCACTATTTTCCATCTTTTGATAGGGTTTTACTTTCCCTTTCCTGGAGAAACGTGAAGTGAAATCGCAACCTGTCAGGGAGACCAATATGTGCATCGGTAATGCCAGGTTGCTTCTTTTCGAGGACTGCTGCGATTTTTGAGACATCAACTTACCTTCTCTTATTGCCCGAACCAAAGTCTATAATCATTTTTCCTTCATCCGACCTGGCACAGTACAGCAATATGATGAAGACGTCTGTGTCACTGGACCTCACGAAGATAACGCCCTCCTATTTGCTTATTAGCTTCTTCATGATGGCCTTGCAAGTGTCTCGGCATATCTGCTTACACAAGTTTGGTTGTTGGCATTCCTCAGTTCTATACACAGCTTCCGCCATGGGAAACATACAACTTTTCTTTCCAATAACCTGTCCATACAGGGGCTTCCTCCATTCCTACATGACAAATCAGTGATGACGAAGACATTCTGAAGGCTGTGTCACGAAATTTTGCGAATTTAGTTTGACTCTTGGTCACAATGATGCAAAAACTGTTTGCCCATGTACACTGAAGATTAAGATATTGCCTAGTTCCTGTACTCTCTTCCATAAATTATCTAGAAGTTTTAAGTGAAGAACATTATAATACTCTGACGAGATATACAATTTGTTGTGCGCATTACGAACATCAATCTCCAACATGTGTCAAATTATGCTTTGTTTCAAAGTTTAATTTTTGTGTTGCAGAGGTTCGGATCACAGATGGCGCTACCCTAAATGGTGGAAGAGTTATACTTTTTAATGTTTGAACAGACCAAACTTATCTCAAATCACAAGAAGGGCTTGATATAGATTTTTTACAACCGTCAGACAAGATTGGGATATTTATAGAGAGTATTAACAACTATCTTCTAAAAAGTGATCAAAATCTAGGTGTCATTTTCTCTAAGACAGCGCCGGCGACAATGATTGCCATGATTATATTTACCCTCAGCAGCATCATCACATAGAAAATGGGCAAGTAGATGGTAAATGCATACTCCAAACTAGTTGGATACCAAATGAAATATAGCTAGGACACTCTTAGATGCCGAAACTGACATCTTAATGATGCTTCAACGCAAACTGTCTAAAAACTTTGGGAAAGGGCCAACCGGAAGTGACGTCATACATTGCGTGATTTTGGCGGGAAGGCCAACGATGAGACCCGGCAGCAATTCATTTTTTGTGATGTCCAGGGTCTATGTAAACTTCCTATTAGGTCAGTTGCTTGTCCGCTTTTCGGTTGAATAAACCTCCTGGGCCCCCGGTCTAGTAGCTAGGGAACACTTGAAGGTGTCACAAGACTCTATGAAGAGAAAGGCAGACAAGAATGTCAAAGTCCGAACCTTCAAAACCAGGTGACAAAGTTCTTGTACTGCTGCCCATGCAAGGTGAACCACTGACAGCCAAGTACAGTGGCCCATACTGTGTCAAGAAACTCAATGATGTGAACTATGTGATCAGCACACCAGACAGAGGCAAAGATCAGAGGATGTGTCATGTCAATATGCTGAAAGAGTGCTACGACAGAAAGTCAGTTGGTGTAACATAGTTGTGGATAGCACAGTAGGAATTTAATGTGAAAAGTTTTCGCCGGATATCAAATGTGTTTAGATTATCCATTACTAATGTATTTGAGTTTGACATTATTGTATAAGCTCAGAGAATTCAAGCACTATCATTGAAAATGGTATTCATGAAAGGAAAACATGGAATTGATTCATGGTTACTGGTTAGTCACAAAGGCATGCGATTGTATGTGATTATTGTTGCTTGATTGGGGTTTTACATTACATTCACTGTAGAAATGATGAGAAATTGTGAAGGAAAAAGAAACCCTTGCTACGGCAAGGCTTCCTTTTTTCCATGGGGAAATTGCATAACAATTAAATGCGAGCGATCGGAGCGAGCGAGCTTGAAATTTTGACATTTTATGCAGTCCTAAAACTGTCGTTTGTAGCTATATATTTTTTCGCTTTGGAAATTAAGGGGGGGGGGAGCGCCCGGTGCGCCCCCAAGATCCGCCACTGGTCATAGTCAAGGGTGTCGGTTCATGTTCATGGTTGGGGGACCAGCGAGTATGACCAACGAGGGGGCGTCGAAGTGACCAAGCGGGGGAAGGATGTCCCAAATTTGCACTTTAAAGCATCCCCTAACATTATTTGTGTTTGTGTGTGTGTGTACTTTATATACAAGGAAAAGTTAGGAAGTAGCCCAGCTCAAGTCTTATTATTGGCAATGCAAAGCATTTTAATATAGACTAGCGATTGTAAAACAACACTGCAAAATCAATGATAGCTTTGATACATACATTCGTAACATATTCGTAACATACATTCTACATCACATTGCGCAACATTGCAGTGACTCTCCCTGCCATTCGGATGTTCTGAGTACAATGCGCACAGCCTGCTTATATTAAGAATGCCAACCAGGAATTACGCTGAATCACAATTTTTTGTCGGCGCCGGGCTTTTTGAACAATGTTTCACACTATATATCTCTTTAATAATGGTTAAAAAATCTTAGAAAAATATCTAATTTCTTGATCACCCTTTCATGTCGATTGCAAGGGCAGTTTAATTACCCTTGAATTACCATTTTCGTAAGTTTTTGTTTTTGTTTTTGTTTTTTACCAGCGGATGGGCCCCCCTCCCCGTCCCCCCTCCCCCGTAGTTACGCCATTGGCTAAGAGATCAGTGGTGATAGTTCTATCAGTTTATTCAGATTGGTTTGTGCCGAAAAGAAAAGAAAAAAAAATCGAACATAATTATCTCCTCCTATCAAAGTCATAAAGTGGTATAATTATTGTAAGTTGCCTGAATTTGATTGTTAATGCTCACGAATATCTTAACAAAATCAAATGGTGGAAAAAAAAAGTTTGTGAGAGGGAAGGCATACGTAAGGCACACATCACAACACATTTACAATGAGGTTTATTTTGCATTGATTCATAACACCCTGAACATCACTTATTTTGATTATGGCCCAATGAATATCTACATTCGTGTAATACATTCTATAATGACTTTTCTACTTTTCTTAAGATTACTTGGATACGCCCAGAAGAAAGAAAAAACAACTTTCAAATCGAGATTAAGTCGATGATATCATCTGTCAATCACTGCATTCATATTACCTCAGGTACAGAAAAGTGCAATATTGAACTGAAAATGGCATGAACAAAGATTATCGCAACAATCACCTAAGTTGTAATTTACTTTTGGGAAGTATCACTTCGTCTCGTAAGATCACACAGCAACAGCATTATCTTGAGTTAATAGTTATTCACTTTGTTTCCATTTGTTTTCATCTTTGCATCAGACTTGAACGTTTTGAGAAGTAACCGAGTGACTGCATTTCCCTTGACCATTAAAAAAGGTGTAGTTACTGATTCTCGGTTGTGTAGGTTGTGCAAGGGTTCGGGCCAGTTTCTGTTTTGGAGAGGGAGGACTGAAAAAAAAAAACGGAAAAGAAAAAGGAGGACTAGGATTTTTGAGGAAAGGCGGATCAGTCGGTAATATGTTTGAAAGTATATTGTTACCACACTGCGCAGGAGTAACACACCGGTCCCCGCTCCGGTCGATCACCAGGCCTTCAGGACAGTAGCAATCAGGCCGACACACTCTCGGGCAGAATCTGTTGGGCGGGTCGCCACAGCGGGCGGGTCCGCACCCTGACCCACAACTCTCAAACACCATCCCAGTTGGGCAGCGATCTTAAATAGGAGAGAAACACCATACATCTCTGATAAGTACTCGGGGGGTATCTAAACAATATACACCAACAACAATCCTGGACATTTCAGCCATTTGTTCTTCTGGGCTCTTACTTATACAATATCCCCTCATGTGATTCGATATGAGCGTGGGGAATAATTACCGTATATGAATTTCAAGAGCCAATATAGACCTATCAATGTTTGCTGTAACATGCTGTCGTGAGTTAGACTGATGTGAAAACTTCAGTGTTCAAAAACTTCAGTGGTCAATTCAATAGCCTGTTCGGCTTAAATTGCCCGTAAGGCTACGGTCACAACTCAGAGCGGCGACCGACCGATTTGTAGCCTGCTCGGTCGCTGCTGAAATTTTGGCACCGCTCAGCAGTTTTTGGAGATGTTGAGCAGGCTGTAAAACCCTAGCGATGACCGAGCAGTGCCCTGTCGATTTCCCGTCGGTCACCGATCGATTTCAGTAAAATTTTGGCGAAATATGGGGATCTGCAACGAGCAGAGTCCGAGCAGTCACCGAGCGATGCCCCATCTGCAACTGGACGATCTCCCACCGGCTGCCGGCCGATTTTTACGAAATCGCTCAGCGACCGACGGGTGATCGATAGGTCATCTACCGGTGACCCGTAGGCGTACCGGCGGCCACCCGCCAGTCTCTGCCGGAAATTTCTCACGAGCTGCCTGTGTTTATTAATGTACCTATGTGATTTGTGATGTGTTAATTAATTAATTAATTAATTAATTAATTAATTAATTAAGAGAAAACTCAGCTATGTGATACCACAGATAACTAGAAATTAGGAAATAAAACAAAAAGGAGGAACACCCAAAATGGAACAAAGATTAGAATACATTAGAATTTTCCAAAATATCTTTTTCGCTTCTATATTTTACAGTATTTTTCTATTCCTATTTAATTTCATATTTTAATTTTCCCCATCTCTTGTTATTCATTTCTTCTTCATTCAATAGGCATTTAATGAATGATAAAGTAACCAAACCATATTTTACTACGTCAACATATCGACACTAACTTTTAGCTTTCATCTCTTTTGCCCCAAAGTGGTTGCCTCTGACTTCAATGTCCCTCATGTTGGTTGCCGAGATGTTGAGATGGTGAGATGTTGGTGGGGTTTCCTTGCCTCTTATCCCTCCCCCTGCTTCTTTCACATTGCGCTAGATTATCTTCTCCATCTAGGCCCTGATTTCCTTCAGTGCCTCTGTCATTTTTATATTAACATTTTTAGTCCATAAATCGCTCGACGGCGACCGCTCGATCTATTCTCTTGGTTTTCTTCTGTGCTGTTGTCATTTTTGTTCCCATATTATTTTTGTTCCCTAAATCGCTCGACAGCGACCGCTCGATTAGGTCAGTGCCTTGGCGGTTCCTGCTCCTACACCGAGCGTATCTTGGGAAGCGAGTGAAAACTGGTCGGTGGCCGCTGAAATTTTAACTCCGCGTTAAAACTTCAGCGGCGACCGACCGATGCCCTAAAAATCAGCGGCGCCTGGTCGGTCACTGGTCGGTCACCGGTCGTTGTCCCACCGGTTTTGGCTAAAAACTCGCCGACCGGTCGCCGAGCAGGCTGATTTTGGGGGTTGTGACCGTAGCCTTACAGATATCATGGATATAGTGTAGGGTTTCCCGGTCAGTTTCATAATTTTGTCACTCAAATTCATTAATTATGCATTCAAATTCATAAAGCGCACTCATGCGAAAATATTTGGGTAGGCAAATTCAGAATCCGAACAATCAATTTTATGCATTTCGTTTTCGTCAAATTAAATCCACGCTTGGGCATTCAATTTCCAAATACGAGCATTGCATTTCCTATACTCCTGCATTCAAATTCACGCGATAGTCATATGATAGTCCTGATGAGCTTGTTTGGAGCATTCAGTTTCATTTTCAGGCGATCAAGTTCCTATTTCGTGCAATCAATTTAACAAGGAAAATGGAGTAGACTTTTTTTAAGAAAGGAGAAAGGGTATTCGTTAGGAATACATGAATGCTTGCATTCATGTATTCTTTGTTTTTCATCTCAATAAATTTAGATTGTAAGGTCCAATCAGCAGTGCACCCAAACAACACAACGACAATCGATGATACTGCATGCTTACAACGCCCAAACACTAGCCACATAATCGCAATGGCTCAATTTAAAGACAAACTGACACACAGTGATCTCACATAGTCCCGCACACCGCAAAAGTAAATCAATCATACAGCAATAAACACCAAACAAGACGATATAATGTTCATATTATCACTTTCAATGTAGTGGAGTTATTCTTTTCAAGGTGTCAACCAACATTCCGTATTGTGCTCGGCTGTAGGCTATACAGTCCCTATTTTTTTTGTGTGTGTGTGTTTGATCTTCCATCTAAGAAGACGGCTGGATTGCCCATATTCAGCTGCAATAGCTGGCCTTCCATGGGGTCTAGCTGGATGTATAAGGTGGGACCATTTCACCAGGTTAAACATCCTGCTCTTTGAGACGAATAAATAATGTAGGATCTTTTACTCTCTCACACATGGCATCTCCATTCTATGTCCTGTCCGAGGGACATAATACGTGCCTGTATTTTCCTTTTCTTCGTACAGCCCGAGTGCAAATTCTTTGATGAACAGGTGGACCTCTACCAATGTCTACTGCAAAATAAATAATCTTCATCATAAAAAAGGCCCCAAACTAAGTAAATTCAGGATTTCTTTTAAATTGAATGTAGTTATTTGGAACATGGTTGTCTGTTCACAAATTTGAATGACCGACGAGATTCCGTCGCCAGCTTGACGTGAAATCGAATGCTCATTGCTGAAACGCGTGCTCCTCTCTTAGATTTGAATGCCCGATAGTGAATTTGAATGCTCCGATAGCGATTCTGAATGCTCTGATGGTGAATTTGAATGACTTGATTTTGAATTTGGTTGCTGATTCAGTGCTGCGAGCGTGGAATGAGTGGAATTGAATCCTTGAATGACAAAAGTATGAAATTGACCGGAAAAAACCTATATCATCGAAAGAAAAGGAACAGTTGAAATATTGACATCGGACCAATATAAAGTTGATTTCGAAGTTTGGAAATGTTTTTACAATGTGTGATCAGACGCAAAATTGTATGAGTCGAATAAGTGACTTCACCAGTCCCACTGGGTCTAATACAAACCTTCGAAAAAAAAAAATGTCCTGTGTTATATACAGTCAAACCTGCCTTAGCGGTCACCTGTCTATGGAGCAACTTTTTTTGTTTCCCATTGGTGGCCAATATAGACAGGTTTGACTGTATATTAAGTACTACAGGTACACTGAACACTGAACTGAAATCAACTAGAAAAGCACTCTGAGAGCGCAGACCTCCGCCAAGCAGCTACTTTCCACCAATGATCTTGCTCTTCCCAAAGAGATTTTTTTTTCTCCTCTCATGTGCCTTTAAGGACGTTTCTCAGTTAAAGTGAAGTCCATGTCATTTTCTCCAAAGTTTCCGTACCGTAACTTTGACCCATCCGAAGCCCAAATATGTAAATAAAAACACAGGTTCGTGTGCTTGTTTTTCTTCTACGGGACTTTGAAGAATAATCTGACGTCCTGTACCCAAATTATAACGCATACAGGATCAAGACCATGCATGATTGGCAACAAAATGACAAACTTAAATCCCCATAATTCTTTCAAAATCCACGATATTTTCTCCAAATTTGCAAGAATCGCAGAAAAAGGTACCCAAAACGAGGAAAATGTTTTAAAGTTAGGGTTTACACTCTCATTCCTGAGCAAGCAGCGGCCTCACGCGGCAGAAAACACCGAAATCTTTTTCAATGACGTTTTCTGTTAGGGGTGAGCTAAAGGACAAGGTTCATAAAATTTATGCTGTACATTCAAAACCCATGTCATTTACACGAAACTTGACCAAATTGTAGAAGAGGGTTTACTAATTCCAGAAAAACAATAAAAAGTAGTGGTTCAGATGCTTGTTTTTGTACTAGCAGCGCCCCCATTAGACATATCATCGTAAGTCCCAAAATCTGGTAAGGAACCTATGCAGGGATGCTCTGACAGGGTGGGTTCATAAAACTTATGCTGTACAATTAAAACCCATGTTATTTTCACGAAAGTTGTCCAAATTGTAGAAGAAGGTTTACTAATTCCAGAAAAAAACAATAAAAAAAAAAGGGGGGGGGTTCATGTGCTATTTTTTGTGCCGGGAGCACCCCCATATGATAGAAATCATCCTAGGACCCCAAAATCTGGTTATAATCATATCGTGGGTGCCCTGATTAGGTGGGGTTCATGAATGTCATGCTGTACTTTCAAAACCCATGTCATTTTTACGAAACTCTGTCAAATTGTAGAAGGATTACTTAATGCAGAACAATTGTAAAAATGGTTGATTCATGTGCTCGCTTTTGTGCTAGCAGAGCCTCCTTGCGACAGAAATCATCGTAAGATCCCCAAATCTGATCAGGAACCAATAGGGGTATACCCTGCTAAGATGCATGAATCTCATGCGGTTCACCTAAAACCACATTTTCTTTTTTTCTTCTTTTTTTTTTTTTTACAAAAAACTTGTCACAATTGCAGTGATATGGTGGAAAAATATTCAGAAAGGAAGGTCCATGTGCGTTTTTGTTATTATTTCCCTCACACAGCCATAATGGTATTATGTGGACGCAAGCGTGGAAAACTCCACATTGACATGCTTGTTTGTTTGTTTGTTTTACCAACTTGCTGTAACCATGTGCAGGAAGTGATAATGGAGGAGGAGGAATAAATATAAGGAAATGGGAGTTTTGGCATTAGTCTGACGGTCCTCCAAAGGAAACACAAATCTTAAAATCACTGTGATTGGTAGTTATTTTTAAGAATGACTTGATGCAATCCTTACACTGTCCTTGTAGCCCAATGTGATGGGGTCATCCCACTAGACTGACACTCACGAGTCATGCAGCCCACGAGTTCGACATTGGAAACAGGTCCATGAGTCATACAGCTCACGAGTCATACAGCCCATGAGTTCGATACTAGGTAAAAACAGCCAACGAGTTCGACAGATACAACATGGGGCTTAATGTCGTGGGCCTTGTTAGCTTAGTGTCGAACTAATGGGCTGTATGACTCGTGAGCTGTATAACTCATGGGCTGTATGACTTGTGAGCTGTATAACTAGTGGGCTGTATGACTCGTGGGTATCGGTCTCGTGGCGTGCATCCCAGTGTGATTGGTAGTTACTTTTATAGGTAGGATGTTATGCGCATAGTTAGGCAGTGAGTTTCTGGAACGATCTTGAACTTGCAAGTATGTGCAAGTAGGGAGAAGTATGTAGCCCCAGGTTGGAGCAAATTAAAGATCATTCCAGAAGGGGTGCATGGACCGATATTATGAGCCACAGAAATTCTGTTTAGAAATATGAGAGTACCCAACACCTCTGCTCTGAGAGTTACGTCACTTCTGGCTCTGAAGCGACTTGTTATACATGTATCGATCGTCAGTCCTGTGTTACCTATATACTGACTAGCTATATTTGTGGAGATAAGGCCTGGGAGACATTTTGCCTGCAGAGAACTGATTTCCCTACATTGGAGATTTTTATGTAAATGGACATTGCTACGTCAAAGTTGTGACGGGCTGGATTCCTAGCTGGACATCATTTGTTGGATCGTCATACGCTATGTAATTTAGATTTGCTCACATTCGTCTACTCTCGTTACACCGGGAGAGATACGTGGAGATGTACGTGTTCTAGAGAAAAAAAAATGAAATTAAATCTTAACAACTTAGAAAAAATTGAGAACAAATCGGAAAGTCACCATGTCATACAACTTGGCCTTTATCTGTACTTTATTCGAATCACTGTATCATTTCTATTATCACAAAAATGACGTACCTGGTTCGGGCGTAGGTGGTAGAGTTGATTCAACTGGAAACGATTCCAAATACGTAGGAAGAGAAAATCAAGACAACAATTTTGGTTATCAACTCATATTACTCATATCTATTTTATCATTCCTGTCGTTTTTTGTTAAACGAAAACTTTACTGCTAATATACATGGTGTTCTTTTTCTAGATGCTGTGTTTGCACTTGAATACTTTCAGTACTTATCATAGCTAAGGAATCACTCTTTCCATCAGGTCTGGCAGTAAAGTATTCGAGACATAAAGCTAAAGGAATGGTTTGGAAAAAAAAAACCTGTTGTATCTTTCTTTTTCATGATCTTTTTTTTCTGTCAACAAATTGGCGTCATTCTTGGAACAAGAATATAGCTATTGACTTCCGCGAATAACCCAAAAACGGATATTGTTTCAACTTGTCATATTTGGCGGCCTTTGCATTTTCATTTTCTGTATGGACCTTTTGTTTTTGTTCAGTGCTGAAGTTATCCAACATTAATTGTATGCTTCAAAGATTTCCATACATTGCTTTCGTCCTCACTTATGTAACCCAGGTTCGCAGATTGAGGTAATCAAGATCAAGACTGGCGTAATGTGTAGGCCTATTTGCATGCAGAGGTAGATGTTATCTGCTCGTTTTTCGTGTGACTGTCCTTTTCCCTTATTGGGTGCTATTTACATTATAATACCTTTTCATAAATAAGGCATGAGCTGAAAATATCTAATTTTGATGAATTTAATTTTCATCTTGTCAATTTTGAAAAAGAAACACTTTTCACACATTTTGTTTTAATTTCACACATTTTGTTTTTATTAAAAAAACTTAACTGTTAAGCCCTCTGACAAACTAATCTTAGAATTTCTTGCAGATGTAGTACTAACATTTATTAGCGTACGTTTAGAGCTGCGATAATCGTTATTGTTAACGCTTGTTAATGGAAATAAATGAAAGAATCCAAGTAGAATATCATTATGATGTCTTTCGGTTATGTAATTGAGATTTGCTCATATTCGTCTAATGTCGTTACACTATAGGAGAGATACGTGGAAAGATACGATATCTGAAATTAACTTGATAATAATAAATAATAATAGTACAGGGTACTTATAATGCGCCAATTCCACATGACTAACATGCTCAAGGCGCAGTAGAAAAAGTGAGTTATGAAGTACAAAAATTATTACACAAACATGCACATGAAAATGAATGACACAATAATGATAAAAAAAAAAAATCACAATATACAATTCTACTGGAAAACGGTTACGAACAAATGAGCCTTGAGGGCAACTTTAAAGGAGTCAATATTCGAAATGTAACGGATAACTTGAGGCAACTGATTCCACAGGCAAGGACAGCATGTGCAAATGACCGATCTTCCCATGATTTCTTTGTTTTTGGAACAACAAGCAATCTGCTGTCGGATGACCTTAAACATCTGGGAGGATTATTGTCCAAGGCCTTTTGTATCTCAGGGAAGGTTGAGTGAGCAGGCTCTAATGCTGAGAAAACATGGAGTACAGTGCCAATGCATTGCAGTGTAGCAAGGGTAAAACATCTTTCCACAAAATATGAAGGTCGGAATTGAATTCTTATTCCAAAAAATGTCCAGAAGGATCTATGACATACATACTGACATGTGGCAGGGTCAAATGAAGACAGGCGCGATGAAATACAGCAAGAGCGACAACAAAATGAAGAGCAGAAAGAGAGGGCAGCCAGGGGTGGCGCGAACTTCTCAAAACAAATTATTGATTATGATTTTTTTTTTCTTATTTGAACAACTGAGTACAGAAGAAATCGGAAAGTCACCATATTACATAACTTGCCTTTTATTTTTACTTTATTTCAATTACTGTTTCATTTCTATTACAGTAATTTATGACGTAGGCCTACCTGGTTCGGGTGTAGGTGGTAGAGTTGGTTCAACTGGAAACGATTCCAATGCCGTTAAAAAAGAAAAGAAAATGAAGATAACAATTTTCATTATACTTTACTGCTAATATACATTGTGTTTTTTTCTGTAGATTTTTCAGTAAATCAAGTAAATCAAGCAATTCATGAGTTGCATATGTACATCATAATTTTGATGAATTTAATTTTCATAACGTTGTCAGTCTTAAAAGAATACTTCTCACCCTTTTGGTAATCATTTTGTTTAATATATATATATATAATTATATATGTATATACATATCTTTAAAACGTTAAGCCTTCTGACAATTATATCTTTGAATTTCTAAACAGCTGCAATACTTACATGTTGTTGTTTTTTTCAACCTACCTTTAGAGCTGAGATAATTTTTATGCAGACCACACTGTGACATGCCCTTTACCTGTTACTGACACATTTTACGGGTAATATACTATCCCCCCTCCTTTCTGATAGAGAAGACTAGTGCTCTTTCATTTTACCAGAAATGTTGATTCCGTTTTACATTTTCTTTATAGCATTGTCCTGCAGTGACGTCACAAACTCTTGTATTCTTCTCATTCAGCGATGGTACTAAGATCTTTTTTTTTTTTAAATTAATAACTTTCGAACGTTTTGTCCGATTTCCACAAACTTTCACTGATGTGTTTCACGTGACTCGACTCGTATACAACAAATAATTGCAAAAGTATTCCCTATGAGCCAGAGACAATGCTGCTGAAATCAGTGTCAGTGCTGAAAACGAGAATATTATTGCCACTATAAATTGGTTTCAAAAGTGAATCACATGTGTTCTCTCTATTTATTTAATGTGTGTCAAGAAAACTCGACGCTGTTTGGAATAAGAAGAGATTCTACGTTCTACACTAGGCCGTGAGATGAAGTCATGTTGTCTACGATAACGTTTCTCTGCCAATCCTAACAATCCGACGTATAGAGTGGTTGAAATGAGTGTATTTTACTTTGATACCAACTACTACTGGCTTACCTTCAGGAAGAATATACACTTCGAAACGTAGACATATACAAAGTCTCCAATTCTTCGGATGTAGGGTGATGTATCTGGCATAGACGCTATGATCAAAGATTGAAACGGCATAGCCATTTCTACTGCCACTCCCTTTGAAAACCTACGTAAAAAATAGGAGAATATTAGTTACAGAAGCATTAAGACTGATATCGTGCAGTTACACACGGAGCAAAAGAGGAAGAAGACAAAATTGAAAGTGCTAAGATGAAACAAAGGATCTTTTTACCTTCTCACTTGGCGTATAACCTACATCCGCAATGTTCCCATCATGCCATAATGATATGTTATTACACAGATATTTCTTTCGCAATTTTGTTTCACGCAAATCTTATAGGAGTCCATTATAGTATGAAAAAATATTGATGCATGGACATGCTAGCGTTGGTAGATCACTTGGGATAATTAATATCCAATAGGTGTTTTTTGTTTTGTTTTATAACTCTCCGTAGATAACTGTAAGTTGCAACTTTACCACTGGGTCATTGCAAACAGAGGAAATCAAAACACAAAATCAAAGTCAGACTACTACAACCCGCATTGTAAAATCAAATTAATCATGGTGCAATTTTTAACATGACGTCACACATATGATAGGAATCAGGAGAGGCAATGATGCAATAACTTTTTAAGTCTCTCCTAAGTATTGTCTCTTGTGACCTTTTTGCACAGATGACGCTGCATTGCAACAATGCCTTTTCAATTGTGAGGGCTTATAGTTCCCAAAAACGTTGACAACAAATGTACAATATATTTTGACATATATGTTTTTAGTTAATTAAAGATGCGAGCAAATTAAAAACGGTATTGAGTTTTATTTAAGTCTTACAGATGACCACGCATTAGTTAAAAATCAGTAGCTGGAACCGCCTTCACAATGGGACAGAAGCTGGGAAAGAGAAGTAGACTCACGTGTGGTTCTTCTGGATCCCAGCCGTAGAACCAGCTGATATATTGGTCATGGCTGAATTCTACAGTGTAGTAGGAAACCCAGAAATCCCTGGCCGGATCTCCCTGGATGACAACTCCGGTGATACTTCGGTCATGACCAAGATCCATCCGAATCCATTCTCCTACCCTCTCCTGAGCAGCACACCAACTTCCCCCGACCTTGGGGGGCTCAGGTAGAGTGTTGAGGGGCACACGACTCGTGGGGTTTTGCGAAATGGACGACGATGCCGTTATAGCAGCGACAGATACTGTCTTACTTCCTAACGCTGGGATTCCATCTGGAAGGTTGCCTGACACGTACAAAAAAATAAAAAATAAATCCATATGACCTCGATGACTTGTGGATTCCTTCAATTGTATTATTAAAATCTACAATCTGTGTAGTCTGGCGCGAAGATGTGCTTTGAGTGCTGATTTTATGTTTTTGTTCTCAAAAGGAAATGAGTAAGCACCCTGTCATGAAAATGCTTCTAACTGATATGTTTCAAATGTGAGCCTGAAAGTATTGATACAAATAGGGTAACTACGATAGAAAAGCTAGTCATTAAAATGACATCATATTGTATGGGAGAAATTAAATGTGAACAATATCCAACTCCGAGACAGACTATGAGATACGATTTCCGCTCAGTAATACATATCACGGTTATAAATCTAAATATTTAAAATTTTATTTGGAAAATTATACGAATGCTTAGCTTAAAATAGTGTTCTCTGCTAATGAGAATCAGGGAAAGAGTAAACTGGCATATTTACCTGGTGTACACAATTCAAGAACGTACACCTCTAGTCGCAGACATGTTCGCTTGGCATGATCCACGATGTGAATCTTGAGGTAGCGAGCCGTGGGGTGTGGGTTAAACACACTCACCGCTAAGCCACTGGCGTCGTGGTTGCCTTCTAAAACCTGTGGCACAATAGAAGATCAGATAGAGTGCCAAGAGCATTTATTTGCTTTAACAGCTTTCTGTAGGTTTTCAAGCATAGCGATTTTTAAAGCAATAGCGCGGAACTGGTGGTCATTTTATTGGTATTCTTTTTCTTCTAGATTAGAAGCTGTTAAACAAGTAATCTGTTTTCTTAAATCATTGAAGAGTGTGATAAAGATTATTTGATCTTTTCTTACAGTGTCATGCGGGTACTATAGGTTTTAGACAACATTTGAACATTTCCATTTCGGGAAAGTTGCAGTACGGTGTCGCATCAAAATCCATACAAAGTTTCTTTTCTATAGCTATAGTCACCGTGACAACGAAAAATTTATGAGATTGCGAAATGAAGTCATTTTTATTAGAATTTGTAATGATATACAAGTAATTTGTGCAATTTCCCGCTTTATTTACTGACTGTAAGTGAATGTAAATGAGCTAAGATAGGTGTAAAAGATACAAACCTTGTGGCGGCTGTATGAGTTCAGAAAGTATGACCACTTCTCGGCATCTCGGCTGGTTTCCACTTCAAACTTTGTGACGTAACCCTTCCCTCTCTCGTTTCCCTGAATCACAACACCTGTTATGGTGTGGATCAAACGGAGGTCCACCTGTGAGTAAGGAGAGCATGTAATGAATAAATAACACATGTCATATGAATATAAATATTTCATTATCTTCAATGCACTATACTTCATTTACGCACGACCCCCAAAACAGTTTTATTTCACCATGACCTTAGGCCTTGGTGAAATAGAATCGTATGAGGGTAATTATTTAATGCATTTGGAGTGTACTGGCTAGAATAGTGGATGAAAGATGATAGCATTTGCATAGTAAATTAAGCTAATTTATACCCACAACATTGATTAGGCTGGGTTAAGTATAAACAAACAAAATCCTACCGTACGAACAATTTTACTTGTTGACTAAATATTATCCTGCAACGTCTAAGGAGAAGTAAGCTTTTTCATCCCTGAATTGTTCGATCTATTTCTTACCTCGAAACTATCTAAATATCTACCATGCTCCAACAGAATTCGATCAGGTGACAGATCACAGGTATGTCACAAGAAATACATATTGTGATCGGTTATCCCACCGATATGCTAAACACACAAGGTGATTTTTTTCAACATCATTCATGAAATCGAAACTTTGGAATGGTATTCAAAGTGAACTGAAGGTTTAGAAATAATAACAAGTGCTTTCAAAAGGGGTTAATTAGGTCCTACCTATTTAAATACTATCGATTTAAATATGTGAGTTTTGAAAGTTTACGGAATATCATAAAGGGCAAAAGGCTTGTAAAGGCAAAGCATTACAGTATTTGAAGTCATAGTATATCCATATGTTATATATATTTGAATTCCTGCCGATTGAACTTAATGGGAGGTAGCATGTGAATGATATACTTTGTTATTAGGCTGTAGGAAAGGAAAGATCCATAGATTATGATAAATTATAGAAACGATATATTGTCTTGTCATCCAGCAAGCCATCAACTATCATTATACAAACGTTCATAGACTTCACTGCATAGGTCTGGAACACACCTGCACGAATGGGTAGAAATCTTGTGGAGAAGCACACCAGGATCCACCGGGTAGAGTCTGGTTCAAACGAATGCTGCTAAGTGGGGTGTCAAATGCTGAGGTTGACACACTGATGAATTCTGTACTAAAGTCTCCATTTGCAATGCCTATTGGCACTCCGGGAGGGGAAGTAACTATAAAAAAAAATGTAATATTCGAACATTAATAATGCCTTATATGTGATTGCTTGTGGAGATGAGTGTGAATGCTCGTAGCAATGCCTCCATCAAAAGCGTGTCTGTTCAGATTAAGCAGCAAGTAGTGCTTAACTTACAGACTGATTCAACATTACAAGGCACAGCTTAAAAAGGAATATCAAGAAATACTAAAAGTAGGATAGTCGAAACTATGAGAGTTTATACACGCACGAAGGATATAATAATGTCTGATGACACTAATAATGTTCTCAGTATAGGGTCTCCTGAGTGGCTAACCTTTTCTTCGTGTGAAGTGTTGCGTGTTTGAAACAATACATTTTTGTCCTTATGTCACACGATTACACTTCATTGGGGAAGGCAATTACTCGTTTCTTAAAAGTCTGACTCTTTATACAGTCACAAATCTTGTACATCAGCATGACAAAGACAAAAACGTGATAGGTATAGATTTGAGGAAACATTAACAAGCGAGGAAACATTAACCAAAAAAAAAAATTTTTTTTTCACATGAGCCATTCAAGTACGGAAAACGATTTTGTTTTTCTTTCTTAAGAAATGGTTGTTCCTTCTTTATACTCAGAAGAATGCATTTGAAAGAAAGTCACTGCGTAGTTGATGTGGCCACATGTTTTGAGTGAAGAGATTCAGATACGTCAAAGACGAAGAAGCGATGATTTGTAATGCTAATCGACATTATACGACTTGAGAAAAATGCTACGACTTACAGATCTCTTCCACGTAAATCTCGGTGCGAAGACAAATGCAGTGTTGCCATGACTTGGGCACGATTCTTATGTAGCGAGCGTTCAGTGTGGGAGAAAATACTGCGATTGACACGGTGTTCTGGTCTTGGCTTCCTTTGAAGTACTTTGAAAACAAGTCATCAGCCAGTTTAGTGGGGTTGAAAGTGTGAATATTTCAAACATTTTCATGTCTTTCTGTTTTTCTCGCCCTTTATCAAAATCATGACATCACATTGTATAACTTAATTCCTTTAACTATATGTAAAGTTGCAGCCTTTTGCAAAGGCAGCTCGCTATAATTTGAGACACGCACACAGAGAGCTGTGCAGTGGACTCGCACACACAGCGCGCGGCGACCGGCGAGCTGCGAGCATAGCGAGCTCCGATCCGATCGCTAGACGTGCGAGTCCACAGAGACTGCTCGCGGCTGTCTGCGAGTCCATTGCGAGCTGCCTTTGCAAAAGGCTTGTAAAGTTGCGTCTCTGTAGCCCATGCATTTTTTTCACAAATGGCAAAGAATTTTTGATGTCACCATTCTTCTTGGAACTATGCAGCCACGACATTAGAATATCTAACCAAGAGAACAAACACATTAACCGCTTACGTTTTCAGATGTCATGGACGTGGCATTTACTACATTGTCGTCACTATTTGTAGGCAGGAGGCTACTTATACCATCGATAGGCCCTGCAGCAAGAAGTGCCTATTTCATTTTCCATTACGAAAGTAGAACAAATAAAATCTTATACGCCGTAAACTGTTGTGAGACATCACTGCGTAAGATATACTGCTCACTTAAGAATTTCTAGGTATAAAGATAGCATGTAACGAGTGGTCATCAATCCACAGCCATACTGACCTCGATCTGACCGTAGGAATCCAGGACACAGCCCCAGAGTACACCATCCGGACTGACCTCCACTCGATACTTGGTCACCCAGCAGGAAAGGTCTGGATTACCCTGCAGAGCTATACCTGTCACGAACATCTCTGCTCCTAAATCAATGTCGATCTACAGAGATCAATTAGAAGATGTATAACCATCAGGTATATTAAACAAATACACCGGAAACAAACGTTTACTGACAAGAGAAATTCAGAATGTCTAGCTTGCTACCATGTTCAAGGAACAATTTGACAAAATTTGTTCATACTGTCTGTATACATAATAATAATCTTATGACGTAGACCGTCGTCATGCCACATATCTTTATTTTATTCTAAAACTGACGTGAATATTGATCGAATGTTTTCAACAACCCATAAGTAGAGACAATGACATATACCACAGCTCTAAATACGTACAGTGCAGTTTATCACTTCCCATCTATCTCCAAAACATAAAAGTATATTATAAACTTGGCTTCAAATCACCACTTCTAACAACAAACTTTGCCTCATCAGAACTGTTCCATCTACTTCGAATAGCTGGACTACCAAGTGGTGCTCTTACCCACTGATTCTCATCAGAAATTGTAGGGCACCACGCGCCATGGTGTGAGTTCAGACCTAGAGATTCCAGGTTGTACTGATGGCTAATTGACGAAGCGTTGACTCGAACCAGCGGATAATGATTGCCTTCTAGTCCTATTCCTACCCCAGGGGGTCGCGCACCTAGATACGGAAGCAAAACACAAGCCCCATGATATGATATTTAAGGGGTTGTTTCGATATGTATGATATACTATATTTTCTATATTAAAGAAAGACAAAGAATCATGGATTATAGTATAAAAACATTAGAAATTGATTGAAAAGGTCCAAACTTTTGAGAAACTGTCATAGGGCCTACAATGTACGCCTAACGTGGTGGATTAAAGTTCAGCATCTCTTGTTATAATTACTCGTCACTCTTACCGGTATTTTAAGCAGATTTCGCTCGGCATGCTTGAAATGTCAGGTCAATAAAGATCTTTACATCATTTCGTAAAAATAAATGACAACAATGGTTGATGTTTTATTAATATCAACGGATAGACAACACAGGTAAAGAAAAATTGAAATAACTGTAAGTGTTTCCTTTTTTCGAATAAACGGTACTAATTCAACTTCCAAGAGTTTACATTAGGTGTAATAATAATCAAATGGTATAAATTACATTCTCTTTTGACTGGAGGGGAGTTATTCAAGACAAAGGCTTCGCTATTAGAAATATGAATCCTACCTTTGTGTGATAAGATTTCCTCCCTACACACATGGATCTGCTCTCTGAGTTTCTGAATAGCATCTGACCGACCTGGACACTCGTACTCAAACAGCCACTCCAGCTCCAGGAGGACAGTCTCAATGGAGCGTACTAGAGTCGCTGACGACCCATGGAGGTGCACCGCCACGACCAGCAGGCCCAAGAAGGCTGCCACGGTGCCTGCACCTCGTGAAGCGTTCATACTTCACTCGCCTACAGAATCAATTATGGTACATATATTAACACGTCATTATTACATTTTGTAAGAGACCCAGGGGAACCTAATCTTTGATTTCTTTACACTGTCCATGAAAACTTCAATCGATGAAAAATTTGTGTTGAATGAAAATAATATGTCAAATCTATAAAGCTAGTTCTATCTTGAAATGTCAAGATTTTTTTTTAATCTTCCCCTTTCTCTTTTTTCTTCCTGTTCTTATTTGTTTGTCGTTGTTGTTTTTGTCCAGAATTTTGAATGGAAAGTGACTACTGATAAATGGTTTGACTTAAAACAGTCAGTCGTTTTGGCTAAGTAATAAAACAACACATTCTAACTCTTACTCCTAAATTTTGATCATATCAAATCCACCATAAACCAGAATTCACCCGACATTCCACCCCAGTCCCCCGACCCCGACCCATCATCTTTAAGGTAACTCATTACTAAGTGATGCGGCTGGTAGTGTTCGCTTTGTCTTAGCTTTGATTGACTGACCAAAGAACTATTAGTAAAGCCTAATTGATTGACCAAAGATCTACTATATAGTAAAGCTAAAAATTCGAGTGTTTTCACATAGCCTACATACTATGTGAACTTATTATGAACACACTGCGGGACACTGTGTTCTTTCCAGCAGGGATATATCAGAAATCCACAGCAGAGTGCCATATCACAGCTGGAGTTTGACATTATGCTTAATTCATGGAAGACCACGGAATCTACTTTTGTCTTTACTCGTGAAGATACATGTTGACAAATTGAGAAATCTTGCACAGTATAACGTTCTGGAAAGAACACAGTGTTCCAAGTGTGAGAAACTCAGTGTGGACACATTGTGAACACAGTGTGAAATCTAGTCACACTGTTGAATTCGAGCGTTTTAACAGTGAACTCAATTCAGAGTGTGACACAGAACATAACCATGTGAACACTTTGTGAAAACCAAGCTACATTGCGGAATCATGTCCACAGTGTTAAATTTAACAATTTTTACATAATCGAACAGTGTGAAAACATTGTGAGACAATGTTCTTTCCAGCAGGGATATTTATGTCAACACCATTTTATATTCCACCGCTTCTCTAGCTTTTGAGAAAATTAATACTATTCTTTCTTGTTCATGTCTATTGTTTAAACTGGCATAACTGGTATGTTTTGTAGGTTGCAAATCCTTCTACTTGCGTCTCATCGAGTTTTCACAAATCCGTGAATATCTCAAAACCAGAATTTTATAAGGATTATTACATACGAAACAAAAGCCTTTAATGAGTTTTCAATAGATAGGTAATTAGATTGAAACTTATGACAGTATACTTACCAATGTATGAACAAATTAGATTACCGATTTCCGTTGATTACAATAACAGAGTGAATGTTTCTCAACAATGGTCCACAAGACAAAATGAATTATATGCCTGTCTACAGATGACAAGCGGCAAACAATGGATCAGATAGAAGTATGATGTGAATGCTTCGCATAACTAATCTGAGCTACGTGTATTTTTCAGGTTAACTCGCAACAACAAGGTCATTTTAGCCAGACCTTCTGCTTTATATGACACGTTTTAATTGTTTGAAACGTGTTGGCTCTTTTTTAATTTCCAATCGATAATATGAAAGCAAAGAATAGGAGCGGAAGCGCGCTCTGTGTGAGCTGGGAGGTGACTGGTGTGAGAAACGCACACGCCTATTTATGGTCATGGTCCAGATGACACCCAGTGCCGACCAGTGAACGATTCCCGTGATGTGTGTGATGATGAGATGTGCTGGTCTTAACGTTAACGTTTAGAGTTAAAACAACAACAATAATGATAACAACAGGATATGTTGCAATCCTACGAAATTATCACTTTGAGCTGCGTGCTTATGGGATTCTGTGCATCTCAAGTTTTGATTGGAGTGAACTTACATTGGAAGATTAAATAAAATGACAGTAGTGACAGCAGTGCTAATATCTAAAACGAAAAGTACTCTCAGCAGGTCTTACAAAGGTAGATATAAAAACCCACTTCTTTCCAGGCAATCTCCTGTGATCTACTGATATCCTTGAATAATATATAACGGGCAAGATAGTTTACTAAAAACAGACAGCTCTCTCCGTGTCACCCCTTCTTTAAGAATATTTCCTGATGATTTCTAGGCTTAAGCATTCAAACATCTTAAAATATGTTAGAGTAGGTAGAGAATTTTTGTGTGTGTGACTGCGATGAGGAGTAAGAATGATTTTAAGAATTAGTCACGAAAATCATCATGAACCAGGATGATGACATAGCAGCTTCATATCATCAAAGAATACTTGATAGGATTCTCAAAGAATAGAAACAGAACGAAAGAAGAAAGCATGCATGAATTCTGTACAGGTGAAGTTGTCAAACAATTGATATGGTAACAGAATTACATTGCTACATTATATACTGCAATATGCGAGCCTCCACTGCAATATCGTCCTTGAACTGTGCGATTAATTTTGAGTATTCGTTTATCTGCTCAATTAAGGACAACAATAAATTCCACAAATCTATGCTTGGCACTATAAATATCAATGTGTAAGTATATGAAAACCGTGTGAAATTCCCCTCCAAACTCAGCCTGGCAATGCTGTAACTTACAGTGAATTTTACTAGCATTAAATAAGGCCGAATGTAGTAATATACTCGATGTTTTGTGATTGTACATTTCTGTTTCTCTAGATGACCAAGACAATAGGAACGTTTTTCAAATTGATGAGATACTTCCGTCGAGATATTGTATTGCAACTGATTGACACGTTGCCCTGCATTGACGCAAATAAGCACTGTATTGATCAGTATTTTAGTATTGGCCATGGCAATAGAAATCATGGGCATTTATGTACTGGAGCAGGATTCGAACCCACATGTCTTCATGACCACCGTGAACAGACATCGTATCCACCCTGTCCACTATACCACGGAGCTTTTACCCGACAATCAATTCTAGCTTTATCATACCATGTAGCAGGTACTGTGTAATCAATCAAATTGATGAAATTCTTCCTTCGAATTGTGTTATTGTAACTGACTGACAAGTTGCCCTACACCAACTTTGTATACTATGATTATTTCTTGCAAAGAAATTCCTTCATGTGGATGGGCGGATAAAATAATCACCCTCCCATCACTCTCCAAATTCTACTCACTGCGTTTTGAATTATAATAATAATTATGCTTACCTTTGCCCAAAGTTAAAAACAAAACAACAACAACAACAACAACAAAACCGAAAAGCTGTATGCGGCCATTTTCGCATGAGTTTCAAGAAGAAATCGATATGCTTTTGTTTATAGGCCTTCATAAGTGTGAATACTAGTCAGTTCATATGTATGTAAAATATTTCCCCTTGCACGTAAGATATACGCGTGTCGTATATGTAAATACACACACACACACACACACGCCACACGCACACACACACACACACACACACACACACACACACACACACACATATATATATATATATATATATATATATATATATATATATATATATGATAACAAGGGATAAAGCGATTATTTGTCTTGATCAGTGGCGGATCCAGAGAAGGTGCACTGGGCGTGCGCCTTCTTTATTCGCTGGTTTTTTTTTTTTTTTTTTTGAGAAAAGATATAAAGAGGAAAAAAGGAAATTAATAATATAATAATAATATATATGCTATTTCCTGGAGGACAGACGTGAATCATCCTTTCATTTGTTGATGCACGTGACGGTTTGACGTTTGCTACGTTCTGTACCAAACTTAATGAAGGAGGTAAAACAGGATATCATCTTACATCACACACATACACACACTCTCACATACATACGCCATATAATTCATAATCAGAAACAAAGAACCAACAAGAAGAAAACAGGAAAAAAGAAAAGAATTTTAAGAAAGAGTGGGAGAAAAAAAAGAAGAAGGAGAAAGATCGAGATCAAAGCGGGAGAGAAGCAGAGGGCGATAGACAGAGGGGGGTGGGGAGGAGAATGAGAGAGGAAGAAAAAAGAAGAAAATGCAGTGGCGGATCCAGAGGGGGCCTACCGGGCGCACGCCTCCTTTGTATTTTTGTTAAAACAAAAGAAATAAAAAGAAAGTCCCCCCCCCCTCTTAACTTGTGAAGGCGCCTCCCATTACCGGAATTCCTGTGGATCCGCGCCCCTGAAATGGAAGAGTATAAACAGCTTATAGGATCTTGATAGGTGAGAGAAACGCATATTGACCCGAGTCCAATAGATATGTTTATTTTACTTTTTATTTTGTAAGACATTTGAGTCCTTGTAACGCTGTTTTAATGTAACTGTAAATACTGGTTATATTACTAAATAATAATTTTTGCTATTATCACCATTTCTTTATTTTCTTTATCTCTGTGGAAACTGCGCTTTGTGTTTGAATGGATGTTGGTTGTGCTTGTCTCTCCTGTTTAATAAATGGAAAGCTTGGGAGTTGTATGTTAGACCATGGACCTAGGTTCATGGTTAGACTTTGTTGATAAGGTGAAAAATAATGTGAAAAACAATGGTGAAAAAATAGGTTGAGTATGTGTCAGTATGTGCCTACTGTGTCTCTTTTATGTGGTTCACTTCAAGATGAGCTCTCAAGTGTTGAAGTTGTCCATGACAAACTTGGCATTGCTCTACTTGTAAGTCTTACACACAATAAAGGCGTGTTGCCTGGACTTTGTACCTAATCACATCCGCATTAAACTGACCTGTCCTTCCTGTTGGCATTTCGTCTGAATGTGTGCGACGGTCAAACATTGCTCTCCTAACATCAAACTGGTGAGCATTATTATCAGAAAGATTATTTTTTTTCGACTAATCATGGTGATGTGGAGACATGCATCAACATAGTTTGCCGATGTTTTTTGCTGTCACTCATCGTATAAGGTGCTTGATTATCAGTTGACGTGCCCTGCGTTCATCGACATTGAGCTTGCCTTCATTGATGTACACCAGACGAACAGAGGTCATTAATTGGAGTGATTCTTAAGACTTGGTAATACCCTATGTAGCCTTAATTTATTTACCTTACTTCACATTTCAAAGCATTACCCTTAATAGGTCCTTTTAATAGATCCGTATCACTGGCTCTATCAATCCATTAGTCTTGTTGCACGTCACCTGTGTGATACTGAATGGGTGTCTTCGGGCAGTGATTTCAAGCTCACCTAATAATCACATGCAGCGTAAACGGTGTACGATGTCTATGGTTACAGCTTCTTAGAATGTCAAATACACCAAGCTCTGTCAAGCTATATTATTATACACTAGTTTCTGAGTTTCTGCAAATAAAGACCATGTTGAAACAAACAGGAATCACATTTTATTAACATAATAATAGAGCAATGTACGTTGATCGAAGGCATTTGTCCAGTTTGGTTGTTTTTTCAGGTATTCGACTAATCAATAGTGATGCAGCCATGCGAGGATTGTTGCTGTCCCATAGGGTGGGGAATATCAGAGAGGGTTTAATAGAGAGTGCTGCACTATTAAGGGTGGGGGGTAGATGGAAGCAGGTGTATTTGCAATTAATGAGAAATGACAGCAATAGAAAATGTAATGAATTCTCGAATACTCGTTGTTTGGTGAAGCTTACCCTTAAGTTTGATATCGATCGATTGGTCCCTTTAAATTCCTCGTGACTTCCGATCACGTGGGCGTCCCGCTATCGCTGGCTGTTATTTTTTCATCTCTTTTCCTTGCTTTGATCCTCACCGTCATTCTGCGTGTTACGCTCTGAGTCTCATGCTCTTTCAAGTGTCAGGTTTTATTTCTGTTGCTGTGGAAATTCAAAATATTATCTACAGCACTGAGACTAACAGTACAAAATGATAATTCAACAGCAGTAGTTACAGTACCCACATGGTAGAAGCATATACGTCTGAGTTTTAAAGATTGTACTCAAGAAGTAAAAATTAGAAAACGTGATATTTGCAAGTGTGTGATGTACTTGGGTGCTTGAACGTGTCACCAAGCATTGTCGAGTTGAGTTTGAGTGTTCTACAATGTACAGTGTATTACTTCTTCAGCTGATACATAGACCGAATAGGAATCCATGAGGAAAAGTATATTATCCTAACCGTTATACGATACGTACATGTATGTTTTTATGAACGATTAAAGTTTTGTAGAATTCTCTTCATATTTTCTTCGACATTGATATCCAAAATGACATTATGAATTTATTTCAAGAGTCTTTTTATCCATCAATGACATCACCTAAATTTGAAAAATTCATAACTTTGAACCGTTTTTCCTGTACTGCACTATTGCTTTTTTCACTCAATCTACATTAAATATTTGGGCTTTGGTTTCCTTTAAACAGAGTCTCTAAAGAAACCAGAGTAGTAAAACATGTACCATGAAATGTGATTTGATATTATTCGCAAATATCTATTTACCTTGTAAGTAATTTTATGCGAAGGATGTATTATTCAATTTAATCTAATTTCTTGTCGAATAAAGATATCTAATGCAGATTTGAGTAAGCTGACTGAGAGGAGAGCATAATATGTTCATTTCAAATGATAAAACTGGTGTTTGAAAAATGAATATCTTCATTCTGTGAGTCTTGTCAACTCTTCATCTTTTGACACCATCTGATGACTTTCTTTCTGTTTCTGTTTACTTGTTGTTTTTTTGGCCTTTTTTTTTACTGGGGTATTCTGTGTTTCATGACCATGACTCTTATACTATATACCGTCTATCATTGATTGATTGATTCGTATTTCATACATGTACAATAATCTATGAAATAATACATAATCAAAGCCCCAAATTGACCACATGATTATTTTGTGAACCTGGAGTGTATGATTATACACTACAAATTCGAATCATATCGTTTCTAAAAAGATTTTTTTTTTTTTTGCGGTTTTCCTTTAGAATCTATACGGACGACTGGGATCACTTTGACGTTACCATGGCAGCAAACTTCAAGGAGGACAAGAAATGTCAGAGTATCGATTGTGGAAAAAAATCTGGAGCGATGTACAACGTGAGAGAAAAACAAATGCTATGTGATGGATGCGTAGAAAAGAAAGACTTTGCAATCAAGACTGAAAAGGACAACACGAACTGGTTTTGCCAAAAACACGCAAAAGCCATCAAATTCTATTGCGATTCTCATGATCTTGGTATCTGCCAGTCCTGTGCAACCGTCCGACATGGACAGCCATGTGTCCTACACGACTTGGATGACATTGTCAGTGAGAGAAAGACTATTCTGAGAGACATGGTTGTCATGGCAACAAAAAATATGACTGAATTAGAAAACCGTGAGCAGCATGCCAAGCAACAAGAAGTTGATGCGACCAATCACTTGATGTCAGTGGAAAGAGAGATAGGATTGTTCTTCGAAAAGATAATTCGTAGCGAGGACGCCAACTTGCGGCGAGAAGAAAACGTGATAAAACAGGAAGCAGAAGAAGAAATTTCTAAAGTTAATGAAAAAAAAGAACAGCGATTGCTACAGAGCCGTAATAAAGCAAGGGCAAATAGAGAGAAAATAGTCAAAAGACAACAAGAAATATTGATCTCATTGACAGATGTACGTGATGAGTATACTAGAAAACACAAACATTGTCATCATCAAATTAGGGAGAGTCAACTCACCATGAGAAAAGTTTTAGGTGATATTGACGCACTGCTCCTCAGTAACAGACGACTGATCGAGGGAGGGAAAGATCTCGTAAGGTCACTGAACCAGGCCGTTAGGTCAGCTGATGAGAGGAAGGAGGAGGAGAACCCTGAAGGCATCTCAAGCAAAGTGAAAACTGTCCGATTTGTGAAAAGTGAGGGAGGCAAGGGTTACATGGGGAGAGTAGATTGGTGTGGCGGGAAGTGGGAACTCAGAGACTCAATTGAAATTCCAGACGATTTTAAATTCCCAATTATAGCTGGATGTATCAACGAGGAGGAGGTGGTCATTTCAGACAGGTCCTTTGACAACGTACAAACATATGTGACAAATGTCCGAACCAAAAAGACGGAAAAAGTGGCACAGAACGACAGTGAAACATTTATTGCTTCATGTACACTACTAGATGACAACACGATAGTCTGTGGCAAGCGGTGGCGAGGCTGTTCGGGACCAGTCTTAAGCAAGGGCATCTCACTGTACGACAGGCAGTGGCGACTCCTTAGGCACCTGGACATACCAAGACACATGCAGACAGACTACGCCAGGGTAGAAGTTGCCGTCGATGTTAATGGTATGCTCCTTGCTTGTGAGGCTGGTCAGTCTAATATCTACGTTATCGATTCGAAAAGTGGAAAGATTAAAAGCGTGATCACGTGCAAATCTGGGAATATGATCAGGATGCGTGGAGTTATGACGTGTGGGAAGATCATAGCTCGTCGTGCGCCATTTGATGACACATTGTTGGTAATCGATCGTCACGGAGATCAGACGGAGATAGAACATAGTGATACAATCTGGTATGCGGCTATGGACCCTTTGACCGATAACCCTTACGTCGTGTGCTATAATGCAGAGAGCAATATATGTTCCATTGATCGTATGTCTTACGACGGCGTGGCGGGAGTAAGAGAATTGTCCCTACCACTCTGTGAGGGATTGAATACAAGAAATGAAAGACTCTGGCATGTTGTGTCATCAGGACTCATCCTCACCTCTGATGGCAAACTCATTTTGTGTGATGGAAGAAACATCATGATCTATGAGAAAAAGTTTACATTATAAACATTAGCCTGATATACTCAAAGTTGACAAATTCAGAGGATATTTCAATTGATGGGAGAAAAAAAAAAGACAATTTCATCACGAAGAGGAATTTGATAATAATTTGTTCTTGCTCTCTCGGCCAATAACTGATGACTTTCATTTATAGATGACATTTGGACACATAAAATATGTGAATATCGCAAAGTGATATTCCTAGAAATTAAGAATATGTCCTTCGGTTACGTATATGGGAATTATTTAGATGATTTGTATAGATTCAATGAGCTTTTGATGTGACTGCTTCTTGTCATGTATCCTTCATCAACTGTTATGTATCACAACACTCCATATCCAGACATTGACACAGGGTACCTGGACTATAGTGTGAGCAGACAGTCTGACCTGCATGTAAAGACAAGGGAAAGACAAAAACATCTTACATCGTGATATTCTTTTTATTATTTTAATTTCAAGAATTCGGGACCACAAAGATAAGAGATTCAACCATTTGTTTTTTCTGTTTCCCGTTTTCATTAATATTCTACGATGGCATTCGAAATTCTAATGTATAGCTGTCACCGTTTGTATAGCAGTGTGCATAAGAATGTTGTTAGTAATTGGCAAAATTAATTACTGGTACTTTATGGAAGATAATTTTGTAACAACAATGAGCTCAGCAGTGCAGCAGCGTCATAACATAGCGCTCGTATCAGTACACAGTGTGCGTGACTTCATGCTTCTGAAAAGTTTTAAGAGTCACCGCATTTGCCGTATACCCAACACTTCTCATGGACCGTACTGTTTATTTATGCGTGATAGTTTCCTCATATAGGTAGTTACAATATAGTTCTCAAAAGTTACGTGTACTAGAAGGTGTTTTCAATACATTTGAAAATCACTCTAGGTGTCAGTCAACAAAGAGTGATCATTCTGAAATATAGCAAAAAGGAAACCAAAGCCCAAATATACATGTAGATTGAGTGAAAGCAGCAATATCAGTAAAACCCATAAGTAAAAGTTTGAGGAAAATAGGACAATAGATTCAAAAGCTATTAATTCTTAAGGTTTTGGTGACGTCATCGCGGGATCATGACGCCATTGGGCCATTGTCGTATAAGTTTCAGGATGAAATCAATATGCTTTTGTTATGGAAGTGACTCGACAAAGCAATATGATCGAAAATCCGCTAAAACAACGTCTTCCATGGAGTTTTCCTAATTATTACTTTTGTGAACCAATACATATAATATGAATTTATATATATATATATATATATATATATATATATATATATATATATATATATATATATATATTGTTTTATCTAAATAAAGGTAGAAAGCTGAACAAATAGAATATAAAAAGTGAACAATTTGCCAACAAATAAACACTTTATGTATGCTCATATAATGTATACATCCAAACTAGAAGGAAGTTACTCAATATACGAATAAAAAAATGTAGAGTAATGCAAAATATATTATACAAATGCTGAATCAGTGTTTTGATATTAGAGACCACAAATTCTCTATTCGTGGAGAATAGACATACACACATACATACATACACGCCTTACAATTCATTATAAGATGAAATTCAAAAGAAAAACAGATCAAATGAGGGGAACAAAAAAATAAAAACAGAGAGTGTAATATCGAAAGCAATAATAAGAGAAAAAAGATTAAATATGAAAAAATAGAATTAGAGATCAAAGAGATCGAGAGAGAAAGAGAGAGCGAGAACAGAGGGAGGAGGAACAGGAGAGAGTGATAGACGAAGGGATAAGAAGAGAGTGGAAGAGTATAAAAAGTTATGGAATGTTAATAGGTGAGAGAAATACATACAATGATCTGAGTCTAATAGTATTTTTTTTTTACTTTTTTTGTAAGACATTTGAGACTTTCTTGTAATGCCGTATAACCTGTAACTGTAAATATCAGTTATTGTATACATATCGTAAATCTGCAAGATTTCTTCATTTTCTTTATCTCTAAGAAAATAATGTTGAGTGCTCTATTTTGTCCTGATGTCTCATCTTTAATTCAGGGGAAAGCTTAGGAATTGTACGTTAGATTATTGCAAATATAGTCAAAATGTCGAAATAGAAATGAATAGATGTTCATATATATATATATATATATATATATATATATATATATATATATACATATACATTTAAAAAGTATGTGTGCGGGCGTGAGTGTGTACACATAATAGCTTTGATAATGAGTCTATATGTGTTTGTGTCTGCTTTAGGGTGAGCGCTGAAGTGCATGTTGAATTAACTCGGTATAACAAACACATTCAAAAGTCCGACCGTTGCCTGGACTTTGCACTTGAACACTTCAGCGTTGAATATATGCCCGATCTTTCTATTCCTGTTAGACACGTCTGAATGTCAACAAACATCTTTCTCCTAATATCAAACTGTTCAAGTTGAACATTATAATATGTAGGACTTTGCTTCTTTCGACTAATCACAGTGATGTGGGGACATACATCAACATAGTTAGTTGCTGTTCGCTGCTTTTACTCGTTTTTAAGGTGTTTAATCATCGTTTGTGCGCTACGTTCATCGCCTTTGAGTCTACCAACATTGATAAAGATATACACCAGACGAAAGGAGGACGTAAATAGGCGTGGTCTTTGAGACTAGGTAATACACTGTACCCTTACAGACTAACTTCATTTACCTTACTTCATATTTCAATACAACAGAATATAGTTCCTACAGGTCCGTGTCACTTTGGCCTTGTTGCACGTCGCTGTGTGATACTCGTATATTTCTTATGTGATATTTCTTAAGTTGGTTGGAGAGGCCCACAGATCATATTGATTTTGATTACTTTTTTCCCACCTTGCAACGCACCAGAGAAAGCCTTCAATCTTTTACCTTTGTATTTCACTTGTTTTGTTTGTTTGTCTGTTATCTTTTGTATTGTCTTATGCTGAATAAATAATGATAATAATGATAATAGGGCCTAATGATAATAATTCAGTAGGTGTCTTCACGGAGTGAGTTTACGCTCACCCTAATAATCGTATACAGAGTAAACCGTGTACCATGTCTATGGTGTGCACGTATTCCTTGGTACAAACACCCATTCCATGTACTGTACAACAGTCATACAAGGTGCACTAAACCTGGCCACCATGGATCCTTTTTTTTTTTTTTTTTTTTTTTAACACGCACATATTCTAACAATGCCACTCAGGGTCTACACTAGTGTCGGACGTCCAACAAAGGCCATGCTGAAACAAAAAGGAAACATATTTTATTGACATAAAACTATAGCAATGCACACATGCATGAAGACAGAATGTTGCCAGTTTGGTTGTCTTTTGTTGTCCCACAAGGCGCACTGGGTCAGGAGCTAGTTGCGTGTCATAAACGTGTCAAAAGAATTTCCTATGCGTGTATGATATAAAACTGATAAAACATCTGGTCAGGAAAGGGGTTGCCAGACTGCCCGACCCCCCCCCCCCCCTACTGCGACTGTAATTTACCCCATGGAGACTATGGACCAAATTTCTTCAGAAGGATGTAGGGTGTAAGGTCCTACATAGTAACATAGTACAAATATAAACACTGAAATATCTTTAAATATATGTCGGCAAAGGGTTGTCAGACCGCCCTCTGGGGCCCTCTTGGTGGGACCCCTAAACCTTAAAAACAAAACCATGCGGGTTTAATTTACCCTATGTGGCGTGTGAGCAGGTATAGGCCTACATAATAATAATAATAATGATAATAATAATAATGATGATAATAATAATAATAATAATAATAATAATAATAATAATAATAATAATGCATACATACATACAATTTCTATGGCACCATTCTCCACTCTGATTAATTATTCAAGGCCCTTTACATCAAAGCAAAAAGACTGAAAATACATGATGATGATGATGATGTTCGTCCTCGCGAACCTCGCGTCCTGGCGAAGATGACCACAACTTCTAGTAATACTACATTCCGTGAGTGCGAAGATGGCTTATCAGTCCGATCCTCGCCCTATAGGGTGCCGCTCACACCTGTAAATAAAATGGACTGTCCCAGACCCTTCACAAATTCGTACCAAAGATACCAAAATAAATGAAGAAAAAAATGATTAAAAATCAATGATGTAGTTTGGCAAAAAACTGAATAGCTGTAGATATTGAGTATGAATTCCTCTGCAAACTGCATTTTGGTTGGAAGTTGAAAGCTTTTCTGATGGAATTTGAGGGAACTATATTTCACTGGGTACGTGTACGGAAAATAGGTGATTTTTTTGAGTGACAAGAACACGTAGCCTGGCTTTGCGGACCCTTGGACAGAATTTGAGCAGAAGAGCCTACCCTGGAAATTTGATGGATGAAAGGGTATATCTCACTTATCCAGGTTAGTGAAGCTGAAATACCTCATTTCTCCCAGCTATTTTACAGATTTTTTTTTTTTTTTTGAATTTCAACACACGTCTCTATCGGGAATTATTTACCCGTGTGAGCCCTAAAATGCCTGTTGCAGTGTGGACATGGAAATGCCGGAGGTACGCCAGGCTGAGAGGTCGCTTTTCCTCTTTTTCGTCTCTGCCGTTTTTGCTCCTACTCCTCCACACGTCTCACTTCGTAGCCTGACACACCAGAGCTGACCACGGATCGGTGGTGCCAGGCAGAGCGATCTTGTGCCGTAATTGTTTCCCATGTATCCGAGTTGATGCTACAACTAGAGTGGTTCAGGAGTTATTTAACTGATCGCAAACAATATGTTTTTTGAACAATCATAACTCTGATATGAGAGAATTTAAGTGTGGCGTCCCACTAGGTAGTTTATTGGGCCCGCTGTTGTTTATTGTTTACATTAATGATTTTTGTGTTTCGTCCGATGTGTTATCTTTCATACTAAACTTTGCCGACCATTCAAATGTATTTTATTCACATGAAGACCCACACCCTTGTGCAGACAACTAATTCTGAGTTTAAAAAAAAAAATGTTAGTGGATACGAGCTAATAAGTTGTCTTTGAATATCCAAAAAAAACAAAATATGCTTTTCAATAATACTTCTGATAATTTGAATATGGATATTTGTTTTGGTGATGCTGTTTTAGAAAGTGTTTCCCATACTAGGTTTCTCGGAATTACAATCAATAATAAACTTTCCTGGAAATTTCATATTGATAATGTTTGTAAGAAAATTTCACGTAACATAGGTGTTATTTATAATATATAGGCTAAAATTGTCTCTTCCTCAACATTCGTTGTTTACATTGTATTCATCGTTGATATTACCCTATTTAGATTATGGAATTTTAGTATGGGGAAACACCCATCAAATGTTAGTGGATAGGGTTCTACTACTACAAAAGAAGGCTCTTCGCATTATTTGTAACTAACACCGTTCCATATTCTCATGCAGATCCTTTGTTTTTTTATGATAAGATTCTGAAAATTAAAGATTTGTTTTTCTTTCAACTCGGGGAATTTATGTATACTTATAATAATAACTGCCTTCCGTTTATTTTAACTCCTGTTCATGCGTATCCGAACATACCATGGATATCCAACCAGACAGTCAAATGAATTTCATTTATCTTTATTAAGAACCGTGCTTGCTCAACAGACTTTCATTTCTGCGGGTCCAAGATTTTGGAAGTCCCTTCCCATGGACATAAAAAATTCACCGTCATTGGATTCTTTTTAAAAGAGATTTTAAAAAGAAGATTTTTCTTTTGAAGTCTTATAATGCAACCGAATAAATTTAATTCTGTAATGTATTTCGTAAGCACGACATTATACCTTTTTTTCTATAGGCTGCATTCTCTTGAGGCATGGACCATTTTTACTGCTTATAGTATTTTTGTATTCCTCACGTGCCCTCACGGTTACAGTCTGTTCCGCTGGAAAGCAGCTCGACACTATCACTTTCGAAAACGCGTGGCTATTTGTCTCTGTGGGCTTTGCCCCTTGGTGTATGCATCAAAATAATTTATGTTCCCCACCCCCCCCCCCTCTCTCTCTCTCTCTTTCTCTTCCTCTTCTCCCTATTTTCTGTTCCTTTTTTCACGCTTTTGCTTTCTTTTTTTCTATTCCCAGCTTTCCCAGTTTCCCGCACTCTTTGTAGTTGTAAGTTTTTCACCCCCCCCCCCTTTATTTTGTCTGCCACTTTCAACTTCTCGCTGTTGACCGTGATGGTTGGCTCTGTGTAGGGAATTACAGGAGTTGGCTGATCCGTCACTTCAGTGTTCTTTATGCTTATCATTAGACCGAAGTCGTCCTAGGCGTTGTCGAATTGGTCAATGCTTTCCTGCATGTCAGACTGGGTTCTAGCATACAGGGCACAGTCATCAGCAAAGAGAAAGTCACGGGCGATATCCTCCTGAACTTTCGATTTTGTTTGCAGTCTCCGTATAGGTTGAAGAACAGGTTTGCCACCAGCGACGTAGATTTCTGGAGGGATAGAGTCAGCACCAGGTGCCTTTCCACAGGACATATGCTTTACTTCAGCTTCAGCTTCAGCTGCAGCTGTAGGGATATCGGCAAGAGAGTTGTTGATTGGAACCTGTGGCAGTCTTGCGATCACTTTCTCGCTGATGACAGATGAACGGTTGTGGACATTTCTGAAGTGTTCGGCCCAGCGTTCAAGAACCTTTTTCTGGTTCGTGATCAGTACGTTTCCATCTGCACTGAGAAGGGGAGACGATCCTGACGAAGTTGGTTCATATACAGTCTTGAGCGCTCCGTAGAGAGCTCCAGCCAGTAACTGCGTGTGATGATGAGTTGCTTGATGACGTCATACAGACAATGTTATCTACTGCGTAAATCATATCATGAGCATAAGTTCAGTGAGAACAAAGCTGCATTGACTGTAAGTGGTGACGTCACGATGAGGTTTGTTGACCGGTTGCACATTGGTTGCGCGTGTTTCTAACGTATACACCTGTTACTATCGTTATGAAAGGCAGCGTCGTGGTGTTATCCTTTCCAAAGTTCAAAGTTCTTCAACCCGGGTGACGTCACAATGGTGTTTTGGTGGTCTGTCTTCAAAACGCACCGCTAAACAATAGGATGTTAGATTACTCCTAAAAAATAACTAGTCGGGTTCCTTATGTAATTTCGCCGGACGTTTTTGGAAAGAATGAACATTATACATTTTTGGAAAGGTTATTGTATAGGCAATCAGGAAAACAATGTTTCAATTTGCGCCGATAC
The DNA here is from genome assembly GCF_964275005.1 of Diadema setosum. NCBI lineage: Eukaryota > Metazoa > Echinodermata > Echinoidea > Diadematoida > Diadematidae > Diadema > Diadema setosum. The sequence continues at coordinate 341,988 of NC_092704.1, forward strand.
CTATATGGCCGCCATCTTGGATTTTTCCAAAATGGCCGCCGTAAAACATGTTTTCTTCAATATAATAGATCGGCTTCTAAATGACCCAGATATTTGATTTTGACAGCAAAACTACCATTTTCAGGGCCAAGAAATCCAATGGTAGCAAAATGGGTATGCTAAATTCAGCGATAACCTCACATAACTAACATTTTTAATTTGATCAATTGTTTTTTTCAAGTGACAGACATTAACATTGCAATTAAGTTAGTGTCCATGGCTGTGGGACCAATATGCTCAACATGAAAGAAATGGTTTTAACCTCTCAGTCATCTAAGAAGAATTGCAATGGCATTAAAACAAGAGTCAGATTCGACTGTGAACTCGCCTGACTGACGTTTCCTATTTCACTGTCTGTATTAATAGTCCATGGGCCAAGACCCGAAAAATGGGTTGTTGGTGCCACCTGAGGTGGTAAAACCTTTTTGGCGTCATTTTGTTTGTCGGGCATAGATATGCTTATCAGGCTATGATAGCATTTCTAAATGAGTAGCTTAGTCATAATGAATGATTTTTAAACCAATTTTGTCCCGTTTTTATATCCCTATACTTCTGAATCGAAACTAACCGCTATACAAAGAAGAGCACTGTCTTCCGTATGTCCACAGGTGTTCTGTTGTAAACGCGGTGCGCTTAGTCTTTATTCAAGGCAGCGAAGGGAATATCCAAAGGGTTATGATGCCCACAGTTGTCACGCGGTGCACTTAGTCTTTATCTAGACCGATGTACCGTTATCATATCTAAAGTTCCTCATAAAAGGGATTATCTATATCGTTTTTATACTACCCTCTCAACAAATAAATCAGTTTTAAACAAAAATCACTCTGTTCATTTACAATATTATTCATTATTATGTATTGTAGTGTACCGGTACATTGTTTTTGCATTATCTTTTATTGTTGGATGGAAATAAAGCGACATTGGCGTGGTGTTAGCGTTTTCACCGGAAAATTATAAATAATTGAAAAATACGGTACAATTCACGAGGAATTGATTTTTTTTTTGTTTTGAGATAAAAGGATATACACTGTATCATAAGCTTTGGATATTCCCTTCGCCGTCTTGAATAAAGACTAAGCGCTGTGGACATCATAACCTTTGGATATTCCCTTCGCTGCCTAGATTAAAGACTAAGCGCACCGCGTTAACAACAGAACACCTGTGAACATACAGAAGACAGCGCTCTTCTTTGTATAGCGGTTAGTTTCGATTCAGAAGTATAGGGATATAACAACGAGACCAAATTGGTTAAACATTCATTTATTATGACTAAGCTACTCATTTGGAAATGCTATCATAGCTTGATAAGCATATCTATGCCCGACAAACAAAATGACACCAAAAAGGTTTTGCCACCTCAGGTGGTACCAATATCTGGCCTGGCCCATGGACTGTAAGTAGTCAGATATACCTCCAATCGGTCCAGGCGTTTTTGGCTGTGCTAAAACTGCCCCCCCCCCCCCGGCCCCCAACCAGATCTTGGCCATCAGTGGTACGATCGCGACGAAATCCGTTATGCATGACACCCGTAATCTACACGATTGTGTCATATTTTTTTTTGAAATAATACATTTCTAATCTTAGATTATCAATTAATTATGTAAATTAAGCTTAAGATCATATCTTAATCTGATTAGATAATTGACAGTCTACTTTTTGGTTTGTATATCTGTTGTAGCATATTCAACAATTGTACATCATAAAAATGTCTAAAAGCCATTCCAATTCTTATGTATTTTGTTATTTTAGGATTTTCTTATATATTTTATATTTGTTTCTTACTTTCGTTTTTTTTTCTTGTTTATTGCAAATTGACACTGACCACTTTTCTAAAGTAATCAGCATTTCAAATTAATAATCAAAATGATTATTTGTATCGGGTTTTATGAGTTGTGTCGAACCAAAGAACCAGCAAGGTCCTCCTGACAGAAATTGGTTTAATCTCTGATGCAGCCAACTTTCTTTCCATCTCATCTCAATCATTGCCATCGTCAGTTTCATTTTTGGTCTGAATACCCTCATCATTTTGACACTTGCTGCTGCCTCGGCACAGAGATAGAATGGTTTAAAAATCTTTGCTGTAAATTCAACCATAAACTGACATTTTCTGTTTCATTGACTGTTCTACTAGCAATCAGACTTAAATGTCCACTTTGGTAGTTAGTGTCAATTACGAACCAATATACGACTAATGACAAATATGGGTTTATTCTTTGAGTCAACAACTTTATCTACATTATTACAATCTCCATCATCGCCACCCTTCAGTCCATACATCAATTGTTCTTGCTTTGAGTGTCCTCATCATTGTGACACTTAATGCCGCACCAGCAAAGAAATTCTGGGGTAACCAAAAAAAAAAAATGATAATAATAATGAATAAGCTAAATTCAACCATAAACTCACCTGAATTACATTTTCTGATTCATTGATCTTGCTGAAATGTTCATACTTAAATGCTCCACCGAGGAGAAAATATGCTCCTCATAATAGAAAGCGGTCAAATCTCAGAGGAAACCATTTTTTTTTATATATCAAAAAGAAATCCAGTGGTAAAATCTGATAGCCATACTACAGAGGATCAAACTGAGGATCCTGCAGAGCAATGCTGGTGGGTCCTCTCACTCTGGATTGGGTATGGTTTCTTAGGATATGATGTCTCACAGCTCCAAGAATGGGAGGTAGCTTGTCAATTTCTCCTCTATTCTTGCAGAAGAGATGCCATCGCAGTTCGGAGATATTCCTGATGTAGATGCATTTAGGTTAGTAGGCTGCATAGACAAAGCTTGCCAGAGTAGCCAGCAACCAAATTTCAGTACCTTCATCCAATGTGGAAAGCATCTACAGAGAACTGATTACATCTCTTCTGCCATCATATTATAAACTTGCAGCCAGGTTGCTATGCGCATCATATTCCATACAGTGTTGTCAGCACCAGTGAACGCATGAAGACTGGCCCTATATGGCTCTCCATAATATAGGTTCTATATCCATAACCCAGAGGTCATGAATATGGACGTGTTCTTCAGCATGAACTCGAAGTTTGCTATAACTAACACTAGTGACTATATTTGCTATGACTATAAGAACAATAACAGTCTGCAAGAATCTTCAGCTAATTGATTGAGGTACACTTATTTAAATCAGAAGAAGAACATCTGTGTCTGTAGAGAAGAAAACCTCTGCATTTGATGAGTTTCGCTGTGATGCTAGGACAGCATGGAAGATGAACAGTGTGTCTACCTCTTCATGATTCTTATCCTAGAAAACAAGTCTTTTTTTTTTTTGCTCCTGGTATGCTCTGAAAAAGAGATGATAACATGTTTATGTGTTGTATTCTAGAGTCTTTGAAGCAAGATAGTTTGTCAGGTCAGCCTTTGACTTGCTTTGTAAAAGGAATCTGCTGGTTGGAATATTTTGTGTCATCTCTGACCTTGTACTGGATTGATCTGCATTTCTGGTTGCAGAGACAAAACATAGGATTGCTTCGACTTTATAGTAGGTAATTCATCATTGCCTTGAACATTGCATTCTTATATTTGTTGTTGTTCCTCACATTCTTCGAAAGCCGTGACAATATCAGTAGTGGTCAATGCCTCAAGTAATGAGTGATGTTTGCTTGTTTTGCTTCGTTTCAGCTTCAACTTGGTCTGTTGCCTTCAGACAGACCCCTTTCAGTTATAGGATTTCCTTGAAGAACTTTTCCAGCGCCATTTCATAGAGAGCTACATAATTATAATAGGTGCTACATAATTATAAGGTGCATGGGTCCATAGGTGCTGCATAATTATTAGGTGCTACATAATTATAATTATAATAATAGGTGTGGGCTTGACGAGCACCCTATAATATGTGTACATTTCAGGATTTGCCTTATTGCTGCAGACCTAGAAATATAAGCTTCTATAATATAGAAGCTGATACTGAGATATATTATAACCCAGCATCAACAATGCCAGGATGCGCCAAGAGCGCATGTATACAGTAGCCAAGACAACGTGAAGTTCTCCCAGCCCTGGGACAACTGGACATTTCAGGTTAGGTCTGGCATCCTGCATTTGAACCACATTCTCATAAAGAGCAATGTCAAAATAATGAAGTGACTGTAGGGTGCTCTTCAAAAGTCAGGTTTCTCAGCTGACTTGCTTGAATGATCACAGTCAGCAGGGTTGACCACTCATTTGCCACCTATAGGAGTATTGGTATGGCTCCTGCCTGGGTCAGTGGCTTGCTTTCAGACATGTTGGAATCACTCAGCCTGGTGTTTCCCTTACTTCCATTCTAAATAAAGAAGTTGCAACAATCCATCTGAAGTTGTTACAGCTGGTAGCATTCTGAGATTTCTTTACTGGTGACGATGTGGTCTCTTCTCTTTGCACGTTGTGGTCTTAACTTGACAAAGTGCAGCAAATCTACATGGTGTGGAGTGATAGAAAGACTCTAGGCTTTGCCTATCGATAAGGGTGGTGCAACCGGTTCTCCAGGAAACTCTGCCTTCTGGCCGTTATGCCATTAATCGTGCCATGGGCGGTTCCTTTATAGTGTCCTCTGTCAAGTCTGTGTTATCTATGTGGCGAAGAACGCAAAGGCACCCTTCTTCAAGAATGGTGGTACATATACAGACCATGGAACATTCTTGTGATTGGTACAACACCATTGGCCAGAGCTGTTTCCAATTAACAGAAAACGGCGATAAGACATACAGTCTAAGCAGGTGTATGTAGGCCCTATTTCTGAGAAGATCCATCAGCATTGATCTTATTATCACTCTTGTCACACCACACCCCCTTGGTCTGTCACATACAAGGAAGAAAACCTTTACGCAGTGATTTCTACATAACATATATACATCTCAAATTGTCCTAGCATCACCATAATTTCAGCTCAGTGCTGCCTGCCTACATCACCTCATGGCATTCACATCAAAGACGAACTTAAGGAACTTCCTTAATGTGAAGTCCTCGTATTATTAGAGAAGAAAACAAGCATGAACGACCTCACGTATGGTTCAGGCGCCACAAAACATGGTAAAGGCTGTACCCCCCCCCCCTCACACACACACACACACACTTTCCCCTCCCCTCCCCCCCCCAAAAAAAAAAGAGTAACAAAATCAGAAAAAAATCTCAGGGGGAAATAATCACAACACCTAATAAATTTCCAAATGTTCCTTCTTTAGATTCTTCCATCTAAGCAGATGGATTGGGGGGGGGGCCTTGACCTTGATGTCCCCATATCCCAGTACTGCACCCCCACCTTCACACACACACACATACACACACACACACACACACACACACACACGCAAGTGCGGGAACACCCTGAAAAAAAAAAAACCCAAAAAACCACACGCACACACAAAATCCACGCCTGTGGTTGAGGCATGACGACCTGGGTAGACACTTCATTAGTCTTAAATAAAATCTTTGTAAATTGATATTATGTAATCTGCCACAAAATTAGTAAGTATCTGCAAGAAATGCTATAGGAAATGTCTCAACACACATGAAACTAGGAGCACTGGATTCTTTGACCCTGAAATGGTAGTTTAGCTGTCAAAATAAAAGCTCTATCCCCGCGTTCACATTGGTCCCCGCGACGCGGGGACAGCCACAAGAGATCTTATCTTTTTTACGACTGACCGTTCACATTGGTATCTCATCTGTCCCCGAGCTGTGGGGGCATTTTGGGGCTTGGAGCGAGCTCTGCCACTTGAATCCAGGCATAGCGCATGCGCACATTTGATAACCACAGCTGGACGCGATCTATTGCGCCCCAAGGTCACTCTCCCCTCCAAATCTTGTCCCCGTACCCGACTTGCTTCGCGGGGACGAGGGGACAAGTCCCAGCGAGCGTTCACATTATGGTTTTTGAGGAGAAAGTCCCACAGCTCGGGACTTTCCCCGCGTCGCGGGGACCAATGTGAACGCGGGGTATGTCACTTAGAAGTTGAGATTTATTATCAACAAAAACATTGTTTATGGCGGCCATTTGTAAAATCCAAGAAGGCGGCCATAAATGATTCCGTGCAAATGGAAACATTGTTTTTCTGATTGCTTATACTGTAACGTTTCCAAAAATGTATAGTTTTCATACTCTCCACAAAAATCTGACGAAAATTAAAATTCAAACATAAGGAACCCGACTCTATGGAGCTTGAATCTTTCAGCTCAATAGTGAAATTAGAAAAGCTTACAAGACATCTGGTCAGAAAAGGGGTTCAAAAAAAAAAGAAGCAAGAAATATATATATATATATTTTTTTTTTTTTTGGAATTATCATTCATTTTCCTTATAGTTCTTATTTGCTTTATTCACCCGATCCATACTATGAAAGTTAGCTTGTCATTAAATGTTAACATTTTATACTCAAAAAGTGGATAATATCATGAATTGTGATTTTATTTGATTAGCAAATCTACAAGCTATTTCCACTGTACATAATGTGATGCGTAGAATCTTTATTTACGCTCAGCAAAACAAAAGAAAGTAAAAACTTTTTCAAGTTCACCTTTCTCCTTGATTATTTGGCGAATACAAATGTTTATATACCATGTTAAAGGTAATTTAATTGGCTTTCAACCTAGTAGGTCAACAACAGGGGAAACTTTACGCATCAGTGAACAATTTTTTTTCTCTACCAAGGAACAAATGTAAAAATTGCAAAAATGGAAAAGTTGTTATTCAAGCGTATGTGCTCTTCCATGTGACAATGAGACACAAGAGAGATTCAATCCCATAAGAAATGGATATTAACCAGTTCCTTCCGCAATTCTTTGGGTGTGTTAAATGCCCCCAAACGAGATTCTTTTTGCCCGTAGACAGAGAACGGTCAGGTTGGTAATCCACCTATGTGAAAGCAGTCAAGCGGCACATGTAGGGCTCACACCCGTACTAAAATAAAATGGAATGTCCCAGACCCCTTCACAAATTCGTACCAAAGATACCAAAATAAATGACGAAAAAAATAATTAAAAATCAATGAGGTAGTTTGACAAAAAACTGAATAGCTGTAGATATTGAGTATGAATTCCTCTACAAATTGCATTTTGGTTGGAAGATGACAGCTTTTCTGGTGGACTTTGAGGGGACTATATTTCATTGGGTACGTGTACGGAAAATGGGTGATTTTTTGAGTGACAAGAACTCGTAGTCTGGCTTTGCGGACCCCTGGACAGACTTTGAACTGAATTATCCACCCTGAGAATTTGATGGATGAAAGGGTATATCTAACTTATCCAGGTTAGTAAAGCTGAAACACCTCATTTCTCCCAGCTTTTTTACAGAATTTTTTGAAATTTGATTTTTAACACACATCCCTATGGGGAAATATTTATGGGTGTGAGCCCTATAGAGGATGCATGCAATGCACACAAGTCTATGGGAAGTATTCATCCCATACAAACTCTTGCTGGTTTATGTTCATCTATTGTGTCAGATCTCTCCCTCCCCCCCCCCCTTCCCCTTCCTACCCCCCCCCCCACCTCTCTCCTCTACCCCCCCCCCCCCCAACTCTGTTTGGCTACAATTTGTTTTCTTTATGTTGTTGTGGTACAGATAGATCTTTGTACATAGTAGTCATCAGTATCACACAACTTTGAATGACTGTGTTATTTTAATGTATTTCTTTGTTTGGCTACCACTGACACAGGTCAAAATTCATAAAGTTAGTCTGTTTGACAAAACAAAGTCTTTTTAAGTATTTTGTAGGCAATAATGTGATGATGACACCCCCATAATCAAATATTACTGCCTGCATCTAGGTATTCATCTTATGAAGAACTGATCAACACTACATTTTATTTTATTTTAAAAACCTCAAAGGGCATGAGTTTCAAAAATGTCCCTTTGAGAAGCTTTATAACCCTTCAATGTATAATTTCCCATATGATGTAGGTGCAAATCTCATCAAAAACACATTTTATGATGTTTAAAAGTCAAATGAGAAATATGACCTCCACTATAGAGGATGCATGCAATGCACACAAGTCTATGGGAAGTATTCATCCCATACAACCTCTGCTGGTTTATGTTGATCTATTGTGTCAGATCTCTTCCTCCCTCCCCCCTTCCCCTTCCTACCCCCCCCCCCCACCTCTCTCCTCTAAACCCCCCCCCCCCAACTCTGCCTGGCTACAATTTGTTTTCTTTATGTTGTTGTGGTAAAGATAGATCTTTGTACATAGCAGTCATCAGTATCACACAACTTTGAATGATTGTGTTATTTTAATGTATTTCTTTGTTTGGCTACCACTGAAACAGGTCAAAATTCATAAAGTTAGTCTGTTTGACAAAACAAAGTCTTTTAAAGTATTTTGTAGGCAATAATGTCACGGTGATGATGACACCCCCGTAATCAAAGATTACTGCCTGCATCTAGGTATTCATCTTATGAAGAACTTATCAACACTACATTTTTATTTTTTTTTAAACCTCAAAGGGCATGAGTTTCAAAAATGTCCCTTTGAGAAGCTTTATAACCCTTCAATGTGTAATTTCCCATATGATGTAAGTGCAAATCTCATCAAAAACACATTTTTGATGTTTAAAAGTCAAATGAGAAATATGACCTCCACTATAGGGCTCACACCCGTAAATACAATGGAATGTCCCAGACCCCTTCACAAATTCGTACCAAAGATACCAAAATAAATGAAGAAAAAAAATTGATTACAAATCAATGATGTAGTTTGGCAAAAAAAAAAATTGAATAGCTGTAGATATTGAGTATGAATTCCTCTACAAATTGCATTTTGGTTGGAAGATGAAAGCTTTTCTGGTGGAATTTGAGGGTACTATATTTCATTGGGTACGTGTACGGAAAATGGGTGGTTTTTTGAGTGACAAGAACTCGTAGTCTGGCTTTGCGGACCCCTGGACAGAATTTGAACTGAATTATCCACCCTGAGAATTTGATGGATGAAAGGGTATATCTAACTTATCCAGGCTAGTGAAGCTGAAACACCTCATTTCTCCCAGCTATTTTACAATTTTATTTTATTTTTTGAAATTTGATTTTTAACACACATCCCTATGGGGAAATATTTATGGGTGTGAGCCCTGTACCCCCTTGCCATGGACAACCACATATGCCATCGAGCAATGAAAATATCTATCGAGTGCGAGGTGTAAATAGAGTGTGCGCTGGTGGGCTCACGGATTCTTTTGTTCTATAGAACAAAAGAGTCTGTGAGCTCGAGTAGATTTCTGTGTTCGCTGACCCCAGTCATCCCATTCAAGTGCCTGGAATTGTGTAATTCCAGGCACTTGAATGGGATGACTGGGGTCAGCGAACACAGGAATCTACTCGAGCCCAGCTTTGATCGCAATGTACATGTTCATACGAGTTTTATAGCAGAGCTGGCGTAAACTAATCAGAAATATGGTAATAATGCTGTGATATACACATTCAACAGAAAGAGAACATGTGATAGAATGAATTCTTATCTTTTTATTAAACCCATTTTTCTGGGCATTGCTACACAAAGAAACATTAATTTAGGCAACAAAGGTAGACATTCTTGTCTTCATCTTGGGAACCTGGTTTACGGGGGGGGGGGGGGGGCCTTCCACGGGAACCTAGTATACCAGGTAAGGAACGGGTTAATTTGCAAAAATCAAGCTATGATCTCTATAATGCCTCTGTAACCCTCCAAAGATAAAGAAAGGCAAAGAAATAATGAAGAAAAATGAAAAACCTTCTGTCAAAACCATATTAAAATGAGAAAACGAGAAGGAGCAATGATAACAAAGATGCTAGAAATTTGAAATGTTATTCCAAATTAAGAAATAAAAAAAAATATTTGGTTCTTGAAAGTGTTTCATGAATTCTTAAATTCCTTCATCAAAAAATAAATAAAATAAAGAAATTCTGTCCATTTTATCACCTTTGCGGCTCACTCCCTATGTCATTTAAACTTTGAGTTGCCAGAATATTCTCATGTTAAACCCTCAATTTCCCGACTATGTTTTTGTTTGAGAATATAAAGAGAAACAAGGGAAAACTTATTTCTCCTATTTCATTCATGTCTCTCATTGCGTTAAATAAGCTTTTGGTTTTTTTTTTCTCATTGTTATCTAGAATTGAATTTACATATATCGATATATCAATTTCTGCAATTTTTTTTATTTCGTGCCTTGGAGGACAAAAAAGAAAGTGCTCACTCGTGCGTATATGAACTGGAATGAGGTTTTTTTTCTTCTTCTTTTTCCATTCTTTTTTTTTTTTTTTTTTTTGCTGAGTGTATTTTTTTTTTCATTTCTTGCCAAAGAAGGGACATCTAGTAAAGGGTCGCTGAGAGTAGATGGAATCATGAGCATATTCGTGGCAAATGATAAAAACTGGTGTTTAAAAGCATAAAGATCTTCATTCTATTAGTCTTTTCGAGTCTACATCGTTATACGGCCCGATCTGATGACTCTAGTTTTGTTTTTGTTTGTTTTTTGTTTGTTTGTTTTTTGGTCTTTTTTATGAGGGGTGTCCCTTGTAATTCCCGTGTTTCATTCGTCTTTCGCACTTTGTGATAATATATCAAATCATGCATAATTTAAACCCCAAATTGGACATTTTGTATTTTGTGAAGCGCTGTGATTTTTGTGGTTTTTTCCTTTAGTGTCGACAAACGACTAGGATCATTTCGACGTTACCATGGCAGCAAACTTCAAGGAGGACAAGAAATGTATCAACTGTGGAGAAAAATCTATTGCACTGTACAACGTGAAAGAAAAACAAATGCTATGTGATGGATGCGTAGAAAAGAAAGACTTCGCAATCAAGACTGGAAAGGAAGACAAGAAATGGTTTTGTGAAAAACACGAGAAAGCCGTTAAATTCTATTGCGATTCTCACGATCTGGGAATCTGCCAGTCCTGTGCAACTGTCCGTCACCAACCGCCATGTGTCCTACACGACTTGGATGACATTGTCAGTGAGAGAAAGACTGCTCTGAGAGACATGGTTGTCATGGCAACAAAAAGATGACTGAATTAGGAAACCGTGAACAGCATGCCAAGCAACAAGAAGTTGATGCGACCAATCACTTGATGTCAGTGGAAAGCGAAATAGGGTTGTTCTTCGAAGAGAAGCTGCGTCGCGAGGACGCCAACTTGCGGCGAGAGGAAGACATGATAAACCAGGAAGCAGAAGAAGAAATTTCTAAAGTTAATGAGAAAAAAGAACAGCGATTGCTACAGAGCCGTAATAAAGCAAGGGCAAATAGAGAGAAAATAGACAAAGTACAAGAAGAACTATCGATTTCACTTACAGACATACGTAATGAGTATACTAGAAAATGCGAACATTGTCACCATCAAATTAGGGAGAGTCAGCTCTCCATGAGAAAAGTTTTGAGTGACATTGAAACCCTTCTCCTTAGTAACAGACGACTGATCGAGGAAGGGAAAGATCTCGTAAGGTCACTGAACCAGACCGTTGGGTCAGCTGATGAGAGGAAGGAGGAGGAGAACCCTGAAGGCATCTCAAGCAAAGTGAAAACTGTCCGATTTGTGAAAAGTGAGGAAGGCAAGGGTTACAAGGGGAGAGTCGATTGGTTTGGTGGGAAGTGGGAACTCAGCGACTCAATTGAAATTCCAGAGGATGTAAAATTCCCAGTGATAGCTGGATGTATCAACGAGGAGGAGGTGGTTGTGTCAGACAGGTCCTTTGACAACGGCCAAACATATGTGACAAATGTCCGAACCAAAAAGACGGAGAAAGTGGCACAGAACGACAGTGAAACATTTATTGCTTCATGTACACTACTGGATGACAACACGATAGTCTGTGGCAAGGAGCGGCGAGGCTGTTCGGGACCAGTCTTGAGCAAGTGCATCTCACTGTACGACAGGCAGTGGCAACTCCTCAGACACCTGGACATACCAAGAGACAGGCAGACAGACTACGCCAGGGTAGAAGTTGCCGTCGATGTGAATGGTAAGCTCCTTGCTTGTGAGGCTGGTCCGTCTATCTTCGTCATCGATTCGAAAAGTGGAAAGATTGAAAGTGTCATCACATGCAAGTCTGAGAATATGATCAGGATGCGTGGAATTATGACGTGCGGGAAGATCATAGCTATTCGTCGGTTAATCGTATTCACATATTCCTTAGATGACACCACATTGTTCGTAATTGATCGTCAGGGAGACCAGATGAAGATAAAACATAGTGATACAATCTGGAATGTGGCTATCGATCCTTTGACCGATGACCCGTATGTTGTATGCTACGATGCAGAGAACAATATATATTCCATTGATCGTATGTCTTACGACAGTGAGGCGGGAGTAAGAGAATTGTCCCTACCACTCTGTGAGGGATTGAATACAAGAAATGAAAGACTCTGGCATGTTGTATCATCAGGACTCATCCTCACCTCTGATGGCAAACTCATTTTGTGTGATGGAAGAAACATCATGATCTATACGAAAAAATTTACATTATAAACATTAGCATGATATACTCAAAGTTGACGAATTCAGAGGATATTTCAGTTGATGGGAGAAAAAAAGACAATTTTATCACGAAGAGAAATTTGAGCATAATTTGTTTTTGCTCTCTCGGCCAATAACTGATGACTTTCATTTATAGATGACATTTGGAAACATAATATGTGAATATCGCAAAGTCCTAATCCTAGACGTTCAGAATATGTCCTTCGGTAAAGTATATGTGTGAATTCTTCAGATGATTTGTAAAGATTTAATAAGCTTTTGATATGAATGCGTCTCGATTGCCTTGTCACGTGTTCTTCATTAGCTGTAATGTCTCACAGCACTCCATATCCCGACATTGACACGGTGTACCTAGACTGGTGTGAGCTGACAGTCTGACCTGCATGTAAAGACAAGGGAAAGATAAAAACATCTTACATCGTGTTATTCTTTTTATTACTTTTATTTTAAGACTTCGGGACTACAAGGATAAGAGAATCAACCATTTTTTTTTTCTTTTTCCCGTTTTCATTTCCAAGATGGCATTCGAAAATTCAATGTATAGCTGTTATTGTTTGTATAAGCAGTGTACATAAGAATGTTGCCAATTATTGGTAAAGTAATTACTGGTACTTTATGGAAGATAATTTTGTAACAACAATGAGCTCAGCAGTGCAGCAGCGTCATAACATAACGCTCGTATCAATACACAGTGTGCATGACTTCATGCTTCTGAAAAGTTTTAAGAGTCACCGCATTTGCCGTATACCCAACACTTCTCATGGACCGTACTATTCATTTTGGCATGATGGTATTTCCTCATAGAGGTAGTTACAATATAATTCTCAAAAGTTATGTGTGCTAGAATGTGTTTCCCATAGATTTGAGAAAATCACTCTACGTGTCAGTCAACAAAGAGTGATCATTCTGAAATGTAGCAATCCGTGCTAAGGAAACCAAAGCCCAAATATAGATGTAGATTGAGTGAAAGCTGCAATATCAGCAGAAAACATTAGTAAAAGTTTTAGGAAAATAGGACAATCAGAAAAATATAAACATGATATGAAGAATACATGGAAGGTATTGAAGCAGGCTATGAATATATCAAAAAAGAAATCAAATATTACAAAGTTGAAATATGATGATAAAATTTTTGAAGATCCTAATGATATAGTTAATATTTTTAACTCTTATTTTTCAATGATTGTGGAAAATCTGGCAGAAAAAGGACCATGTACTCCGGAGATTTGTTATCGTGCAGTCAAATACGCATTTTTCTAAATTCTTAGGTCAACCTAATTCTAATTCCATTTTTTTTTTGTTCCAACTACAAAATATGAAATAATAGATATTGTTACTGCAATGATTAATAAGCGAAGTGCTGGTTATGATGACATAAGTAATTTTATTTTAAAGGGAATTATATCATCAATTGCTGACCCACTTTCACATATTTACATTAAATCTATAATAAGTGGTGTTTTTCCTGAATTTATGAAAATAGCTAAGGTTTTTCCTTTATTCAAAAAAAGGAGATGAATCTGATGTAAGTATGTATAGACCCATTTCTTTGCTTTCATCCTTATCTAAAATTTTGGAAAAATTGGTATTTGTAAGAACAATTTATTTTCTTAATTTTCATAATGTTTTTACAAATTCTCAATTTGGGTTTCGTCAGAAACACAGTACCATTCATGCCCTTCTGAAGTTTATTGACCACGCCGCGCGTACTATTGATAATCATTCTCATCTTATTGGTATCTTCCTGGACTTCTCCAAGGCCTTCAATACGATAAATCATGAAATTTTGTTATATTAATTGTCTCATTATGGAATACGGGGGAAGGCCTTGGAGTCGTTCAGGGGTTACCTACAAAATCGAAAACAATATGTATCTCTGAATGAGAATGACTCAAATCTTGAATTCATTAAATGTAGCGTCCAACAGGGTAGCTTATTGGGACCATTACTTTTTATTATTTATATTAATGACTTTTGTAGATCATCTGATATTCTCTCATTTATACTTTTTGCTGATGATTCCAATGTTTTCTTTTCTCACCGACACCCAGATACTCTCGTACGCGTTGTTAATTCCGAATTGAAAAAAGTTACTCAGTGGATAAGAGCAAATGAATTATCACTTAATCTCCAGAAAACTAAGTATATGCTTTTTAGCAATTCCATAGAAGCTTTGCGCGCAAATATCATTTTTGATGACACTCTGCTAGAACGTGTATCTCATATAAAGTTCCTTGGTATTACAGTGGACGATAAACTTTCATGGAGACCGCACATTATTAACAGTACAATAATTTCAAATAATATTGGTATCATAAATAGACTCAAGTCTCATATTCGAATGTCCTCTTTGTTGACCTTGTATTTTTCTCTAATTTTACCGTATCTTAATTACGGACTCCTAGCATGGGATAGTACCCATCAAACTTTACTAGATAGATTATTGTTACTGCAAAAAAAAAAGGCACTTCGTATTGTTTGCTGCGTCCCGCCACGTTCCCATTCAGAGCCATTGTTTACTAAATATAAGATTTTGAAAATTAAAGATTTGTATTCTTTTCAGCTTGGTCAGTTTATGTTTACTTACAATGCAAATGCACTTCCCAGTATTTTTAATTCAATGTTTACACGGAACCAGTTTTTTCACAATTATCCCACTAGGCAATCTAATGAGTTTCATTTGCCCCTCCTGAGAATTTTATTAGCTTAGAGTACATTTATATACACCGGTCCTAGATTTGGGAATTCATTAAGCTGTGAAATAAAAAAAAAAATCCCCTTCTTTGCATTCTTTTAAGGGCAAGTTGAAATCATTTCTGTTAAATTCTCTTTGATATATTTCTTTATTAGTTAGATCTCATCAACCTCAGGGTTCATCATCCATCCACCAATCTTTCGATCACTGACTTTATTATCACGTAATGGATTACGTGGATTATTATGTAATAGCCATCAAATCCTTGCACAGCTGCATGCAGTACCAGCCCTCTGAAGCACATTCTATTCTCAATCACCCCCTGTTCCATTTCCCTAGTTCAGCGTGTAGGCATTCTCTTTTTTTCCTTTCTCTCCCTCCATTCTTTCTCTCCCTCCATTCTTTCCGTCTTTTTTGTCAAGTCGTGTCATGTCTTTTGTATTTCTCCCTTCTTGTTCCGTTCTGTCGTAAATTATATCTGTGATAAGTATTTGTAAATAAGTAATTCATAAGTTTGTTCATTCTTTGAGCGGTTCACAACATACAAGCTTGCTTTTTAGTGGACCTCTTAATTCTTTTTTTTTTCAACTAAAGCATAACTTTGTACTTTTTTGCCAGTATGCATTCTTTTGTTTATCTGTATCATTTATCTTTTGCAAAGTTGAAAGTTTATGTTTATGATGTAATTCCAAATTTATATGCGTTATGTTTTGTTGAAAAAAAGAATGAAAAATAAATGAATTGAATTGAACTGAATTGAATCGATTCAAAAGCTATTAATTTTTAGAGTTTTGGTGACGTCATCGCTGGATCACGACGCAATGGGGCCATTGTATGAGTTTCAAGATAAAATCAATATGCTTTTGTTATTGAAGTGTAAATGTCAGTCTGTTCATAAGCGTACAATATGCCATACGCACATACATACATAATGAAAGTTATTTTGCAAATGGTGCTAAATTCATTTTTCGTCAAATTGCACCTTTCCACAGAAATGTATTCATTTTAAATAGTCCCACACAGTAAAATCTTCAAAGTATAGTGAAATTCTTGTGATAAAATTGAAAAGTCGGGCAATGAAAATCGACTTGTGCTAAATCCCGCAGGATCCAGTCAGAAAATCATGCGCATGCTTGACTGTACTTTGACCCCAGACTAAGTCCAGACCAATCAAAATAAAAGAGCCGTCTTTTATTTTGATTTATACCATCTTCAAAATAAAATCTGCCATTGACTCGACAAAGCAATATGGGCGAAAATCTGCTAAAACAACGTCTTCCACGGAGTTTTCCTAATTATTACTGTTGTGAAGTTATGGATGTGATATATATATATATCGTATTATTTACATATTGTAAGTCCTGAAGAAGATTCGTATAAAGGTCGAAAGCTGAAAAAATAGAATATGAAAAGTGAACAATTTGCCTACAAATAAACATTTTATATATGCTTATATAAGGTATACATCTAAACTAAAAGGAAGTTACTGAATATATGGATAAAGAATATAGAATAATGCAAAATATATATTATACAAATACTGAATCAGTGCTTTGATATAAGAGACCACAAATTTTCTATTCTTGGAGAATAGGCATACACACATACATAAACACACACCGTACAATTCATGATAAGATGAAATTCAAAAGAAAAACAGATAAATGAGGGGAACAAAAAAGTAAAACAGGAAGTATAATATCGAAAGCAATAGTAAGAGAAAACAGATTAAATATGAAAGAATAGATGGAAAGATCAAAGAGAGAGAGAAAGAGAGAGGGAGAACAGCGGGAGGAGGAACAGGAGAGAGTGATAGAGGAAGTGACAAGAAGAGAGAGGAAGGGTATAAATGGCTATGGAATGTTAATAGGTGAGAGGAAATACATATCTTAAGGCGCGATCAGACTGTCAAAAGATCGAGAAGTTTAAGATCGCGAAGTTTGGGCCATTGGTACGCCCGCAAGAAAGAGTGCGCCGTTCGATGGCTAGTGATTGTGACATAACAATGCACATCTGTAGATGACAATGGCCTCGCGCTTCGGAGACACCGCCCGCAAACAGATCGAGAAGTTTCGCGGGAAGTTCGCGGGAAGTTTGCGGTCACACTGGCAAAACCTCGAGATCTTAAAGCTCGCAATCTTAAACTTCTCGATCTTTTGCCAGTCTGACCGCGCCTTAATAGTATTTCTTTACTTTTTGTGTGAGACATTTGAGACTTTCTTGTAATGCCGTATTTGTAACTGTAAATATCAGTTATTGTATACATATCGTTATTCTGCAACATTTCTTCATTTTCTTTATCTCTAAAAGAATTGTGTTGTGTGCTCTATTTTGTACTGATGTCTCCTCTTTAATTCAGGAATTCTTTAACATTGTACGTTATATCATTGCAAATATGGTCAAAATGACGAAATGAAAATAGATAGATGTTATAAATTGAAGTATATGTGTGTTGGCGTGAGTGTGCATACAAAATAGCTTGGATAATTAATTGTCTATCTATATGTATTTGTGTCTGCTTCAAGGTGAGCGCTGAAGTGTTGAATTCCTCGGTACGACGAACACATTCAAAAGCCCGTTGCCTGAACTTTGCACTTGAACATTTCAGTGTTGAATAATTTGCCCGGTAATTCCTTTTATACGTTACATCTTATTGTGTATAACCGTCAAACTTCATTCTCCTAACATCAAACTATTCAAGTTGAACATTATCATCTGAAGGACTGCTTCTTTTCGCCTGATCACAGCGATGTGAGGGCATGCATCAACATAGTTTGTTGCTGTTCGCTGTTTTCACGCATTATCAAGGTGTTTAATCATCGGTTGTGCGCAGCGTTCATCGCCTTGACAAGGATATGTTAACACCAGACGAAAGGAGGAAGTAAAAAGGCGTGGTCTTTGAGACTAGGTAATATACTGGAGCCTTCATAGACTAACTTCACTTACTTTATTTTATATTTCAGTAAAACAAAATTTAGTTCCTTTAAGATCCTGACTCGATCAACGCCTTAGCCTTGTTTCACATCGCTGTGTGATACTCATATGTTTCTTATATGATATTTCTTAAGTTGGTTGGAGAGGCCCAAGGGCCATAGTCATTTTGATTACCTTTTCCCGAACTGGCAATTTATGGGAGCGCACCAGAGAAAGCCTCAATCTTGTACCCTTGTATTTCGCTTATTTTGTTTGTTTATCTGTTATCATTTCTATTGTCTGCCGAATAGATATTGATAATGATCATAATTGGGCCTAATGACAATAATTCAGTAGGTGTTTTCACGCAGTGATTTTACGTTCACCCCAAAGATCGTATACATAGTAAACCGTGTACCATGTCTATGGTGCGCACGTATTCCTTGGTACATACATCCATTCCATGTACTGTACAAGGTGCACTGAACCTGGCCACAATGCATGGTTCCTTTGTTTGTTTTTTTAACAGCAAGGTACTTCTGACAATGCCACGCAAGCTCTACACAAACTAGTGTCTGAAGTTCTGCAAAGACTATACAGGCTGAAACAAATAGGAAACATTATTTTATTGACATAATAATAGAGCAATGTGCATAGGCCGAAAGACGGGATATTTCCAGTTTGGTTGTCTTTTCAGATATTTAGCTACTCAATAGTGATGTAGCCAATCGTGGATTGTTGTCCGACAAGGCGGGGAATCCCAGACAGGTTACACAGTGGAGCTGTATACAGATTCCAGTCACAATGCACTAGGCTAAGAGCTAGCTGCTAGTCATAAACTCGACTTATTATATAGCTCAAAAGGTTTAACCCCATAAGGTTACTGGGGCCACCATCATTACAAAAATGCGCATCAGCCTGACCGCTGCTAAGGGCGGGTTCGTCCCCAAGCCCCTCCCCCATCCCCCCCCCCCAAAAAAAAGATACTGCCCCCCCCCCCCCCCCTCCCCTGACGGGTACAATGACCATGGACCCCATCTGGACCAGACTTGGTCAGAAGAACGTCCTATGGGTGTACATTATACATATAAATTGATAAAATATCTGGTCAGGTCAGGGTTTTTTTTCCTCCCATGGAGCCCATTGACCAAACTTGGTCAGAAGAAAGTAGGGTGTAGGGTCCTACATAGTAACATTGTAAAAATATAAAAACTTACAAAATATCTGGTCGGGAAAGGGGTTGCCAGACCGACCCTTGGGCCCCGGGCAATTCCACGGTAACTCGCGTTACAAATAATGGGTACATTTATGGGATAATGTGCCAATATCTTTGTAATCGTTAGGATCTACAAGTTACTTTTTTCATCATGGGGTAAGTAGACATACACCAACTAAATTAATCCAAAAAGAAAAATAAAGGACAAACATGTTGGGATTCTTGAATCATTTAATTTTGGTAACTCGCGTTACACAAAAAGGACATGGTCAATTCTGTGAAGGCCTCTTTTTGGAAAGTCTCTTCATACTAGACAATCTTGATAAAAGTTTTCCTACCTTGAATTGATAGTGGATTATGACTCATAAATTAACACTATCAAATTTGAGTAACAATGATCTGGTAAAATGTAGGGAGCCTTTATATCGGTAACTCGCGTTACATTATGTCCACTAACACAGCGTGACACAAACTGATGACTTACAACTTTTCTGATGGCACTGCATCTTGTGTTGAATATTTTCAGAGATGCTTATTTCTGTAGGTAGTAAAATGAATAAATACTAAACAGATATTTTACTAATAAACCCAATTGATAGTGAAGAATGTGTTTAAGAGCTTCACTCCTCATATAGACCTTGAATATGTTTGAATATATACCCAGATGATTTATAAGGACATTGCAATTTTCAGAGTGTAAAGATGAAAAAGTTGAACGTTTTTAACAAAACATAAAAGTATCAAACCCTATCTACAAGTTTACAATCTTTCAAAAATTAAAATCTTATCTTTGTGAGGAATGAAAACAGTACATTTCTTCTTTGCTTGCAGTTCAACATTTTCTCAAGAAAAGTATATGCCTGACATGATTTACAACATGTAACAATTCAACAGCTTTTCTTAACATTTTATAAATGACAGTCAAACAAAATCAAATGCGGAGCTCTTTCTGGACAGTCACACACTCTTTGTAGAAATTTTTAGGATGTCATTTTACTGAAAACAAAAAGGACGTTCGTCAATAGGTATCCATGCTGGAGTAATGTCTACATTTTATGTCCTAAAACTTCGTAGTAAACTCGTAGTGGTTTTTTGTTATTGG
Source organism: Diadema setosum (assembly GCF_964275005.1). Lineage (NCBI taxonomy): Eukaryota > Metazoa > Echinodermata > Echinoidea > Diadematoida > Diadematidae > Diadema > Diadema setosum. The sequence goes on from NC_092704.1 coordinate 362,402, forward strand.
CAATTTCAGGTTCTTGTATCTTGAGCACCATGTTCTTCCTTGGGTATTAGGTTGCATCCCTGGGTGTTGGCCACTTCCAGTTTTGCCCAGCTGGCTCCATTACAGACACTTTGTAATCATCCTGTGCACCAATTGATACCCACTACTTCACCAGTATAGAATGCCATCATAATCAATGGCATAGGGCCTACCAATCCCCTACTTGTATGGCTGCATTGTCATTTGTGGGCATCTCATCAATGACAGACTTGTCAGTAGAGAAGTATTTATGACTTCATTGTTGATGTGTTTTATGAAGTGCATGAGGGTGATTCTATTTATTTGACTGGCACTGTCAAACACGGATTTCAAGTCGAGCAAATGTTTTCGCTCTTGGATCTCATCATCTGTTCAAACTTCTGGACGGTCACATCAGACATATCTTCACATGCATGGATAAAGCTTGCTGCATTTTTTTGTCACAATGAACTTGCGTGTTGACACCTTCTTCCACACATGACGTTTTACAGAACCCCCGATGCCATCCACTGGCCCTTTTCCGTGTGATGTACAGAAGAAATTTCATCCAACTTGTACGCGTACGTTGTGCTTCTTCTGCAAGGCAGCAATGGCTGCTGCTATAAATCTGTTCTTAAATTGTGATGCTGGACCATCAGACCACACACAAACACGTTTCGCTCCACGAGACAAATGATCGAACAGAGTATCCATGTACGCAATGATCGGGTCTTTGGAATGGGTCAGATTGTCTGAGGCCACAACGTGAGATTTCATAAAGCCTTTGTGCCAGACGGCCGCAATGAAAAGGCCCACCTGCCGTTGCTGCCAATGGGCAGATTGAACTTCATCTTGGTGTACACAAGTGTAGTTCTCTGAAAAGTCAACCTGCAGGAGAGCAACATTGTTATCTTCATCTTCAGACATGGCTCTCAATTTTTAATCATTGTATGATGCTACCTGTTCTCTTTTGATAAAGCAGTGCTCCAGAAATTGAGGCAGAATTTTCTTGATGTACTCTTTATAGGAGCTCATCGGTTGTCCCATTCTCCTCAACTTTCATCATCTGCCCTTCGTCATCTGCCTTCCACACCATCCATGTCACCTCTGCAGACTCTTCCAGGCTGTAGACTTTGGGTAAACCTTGTCCATCCATGCATGTAGGGCACTCATTTAACCAGCAGGACCTTGTTGGGTATTCACATAAGAACTTCTCTGGTAAATCGTGGGTGTAGGCAGGGTACTCTGGAAACACCTTCTGAAGAGCATTTGAAGAGTCTGTTCGCAAAAACCGATAAGTCCATTTTTGAAGATTTCGAAGTACGGTCTCTGTCATAAAGTACAAAATAATACCTTTTAAATGATATATTGGTCACTACATATAAAGGTACATTTTTGAAGTTATGGTCAAAAGAAACAAAAATTTTCTTATTATTCTCTTTATTTTTCTTGACCTTTAATCGCAAATATCTCCATTTGGCAAATATGGACTTATCGGTTTTTGCAAACAAACTCTTCATTTGTAGCGTTTATGAAATTTTCGTGATAGCGACAAAGACACACATTATGAGGCAGTTTGCTGCTCAGGAGGACATGTTTGGGCCTCAGTTCCGCAAATTTTGATTTTGCAAACTTGTTATAAGGATACTCCTCTTTGAAGAGGGCAAATACCTGTAGTATGGATGAGGTCAAATGTCGTTTTTGATGCTTGGATTTTGTCTCTTTTGCATCTCTAATGGTCACTACATCCTTGCATCCAGGGGCCCGTTGCATAAAACTCCAACCGGACTTTTTTCCGGTTGAAATCACAAAATTCCGGTTGGAAGCTCCCAACCAGAGTTTTTATGCAACGGATTTTACATTCTTAGGTTAGCAACCTTAAAAAATTCAGGTTGGGCAAATCCCAACCTGAATTTTTTAAGGTTGCTAAAAAAAGTTTTATGCAACGGGACCCAGGTGCTTGGCGACTAGTGTCATCACGCTCATAGAATGCTTGGATTTTCTTCACTGTATCTTCATCTAGGCCTTGTTTGGATCTTATCTCCTCCTCTCTGTTGTGTCACAGTTGAATAACTCGTTCCATTTCATACAACTTCGATACAAACGATCTTGCGTCGCTTCGGTGTTTGTTGCAATACCCGTTCCATCATACGCCTTGCACGAGCAGTCGCTTTAGCAAAGGCTTGGGCACTACGAAATGGCGATGGAGTAGTTTTGGCAGCAGCTGCTTCTTTCTTTTGTTTCCTCCAACGCGCTGTCTTTTTGCCTCACGCTGTTTTACTGCTTTCGTCTTGCGTTCAGAAGTGGTAAGTGACTGATAAGACTGCTTCTGCTTGTCACATTTCTTGGAAGTTATTGCCTGACGTACTTTGAACTCATCATACTGGCCAGTGGCTTTCAGGCGTTCTCTGTATCGCTTTTGCTTCTCAGCAGATGTTAGAGGCATGTTTCTTTCTGTTTGTATGATAGATATCTTAATATATGTATGTATATATATATATATATATATATATATATATATAGAAAATCTTGATAATTTTTCATTTAAGTCTCCTGTAAAAGATGTAAAATTATAAATGCTATTGAATTAAATATGTAGCTTAAATTCATGAGCAAACTCAGCATAAAAACCATGATTAATATAGTTGACTGGAATACCATAGTACAAAACTTACCTTAAATGGACTGTACAGTACTGGTTGAGGTGGGGATTCAGGTTTATAACATTAATAAGTGAGATAATGAGAAACCTCTTATAACATATGAAAGAGCATGTAATTTTAAGAAGGATTCAACATTTATTTGATGAAAATTGATTTTCAAATGGCTGAGATATCAAAAAAAGAGTGATGATAATAATAAAAGGCGACAGGCCACGCCTTATATTAGGATCTCTTTGTTTCACCTTGTTTTTGGATATCTCAGCCATTTCAAAACCGATTTTCATCAATAAACTTTTGATACCCCTTAGAATTGCATGCTCTTTGACATCTCATAGAGTGGTTTCTGAATATCTCGCAAAACGTTAAAAGCTAAATCCTCACCTCACCCAGAACTGTACACACTCTTTAACTGTTATTTGTCATTTATATAGGTTTATTAAAGTGTTACCACTAGAGATGTTCATTTCAAATATTACAAACTTTAAAAAGGTTAAAATTGATAAAATACACTTACCCTCCTGTAATACTGAGGCAGGAAATTCAGAAGATAAATTTTATGTTCTCAATCACTGCTGGATGTACTTGTACACATGCAGTGACAGCTTGGTTAGACTTTGGAATGTGGCATAAGTGCTCAGTTGCCTTGATGCTAGTATTATACAATCACAGTTAGGCTGCCCTCCTTTGTTTCAGTTCAGCATAGTGTGTATAACACTGCATTTGATTGTTTTCACCACAGTCTAGCTCACTTATGGGTTAAAATTTGCTTATGTTGGTGGAAACTTGTATTTATAGTCGGTAACTCGCGTCACATGCCGGTAACTCGCGTTACACTTTTCATTGACATTTTTTTTTTAATGTGATGACAGTGTTTATTCAAGTCAACATCCCGTGTATAGTATCAGGGTGTGATGAATTTAGATAATTATGATTCCAAACAAATTACCTCAACTGCTTCCTTCAGAATGAAAAATATTTCTTGTTTTGGTAACTCGCGTTACATGGCTCAAGGGCTGAACTTTCATGTGGTGATTAAAATTTTTTGAAGGTGCCATAGAAATTTCCTCATGGGAGACTAGAGTAGAACCAATTTGCTTCTCTAAAATAATTTAATTGAAGTGCTAGCAGAATTTCTCTATTAAAAGAAATGTATATTAAGTTAAAGGACAAGTTCACCTTCATAAACATAAGGATTGGGAGAATGCAGCAATATTAGTAGAACACATCAGTGAAAGTTTGAGGAAAATTGGACAATCGATGCAAAAGTTATGAATTTTTAAAGTGTTTGTGTTGGAACCGCTGGATGAGGAGACTACTAAGGCTCGTGATTTATACAACAGTATAAAGAAAATGTAAAGAAAATTCAACATATTTTCCATTTTTTCGTATAATAAAAGAGCACTTGACTTGCCTCTTTCTAAAGGCAATGGGAATAATATTACCCATAACATATGTCAGTAACGAGTCAAGGGAATGTGTACTTTTTTCAAAAGATGAAATTTTGTGAAATTCTCTTTATATTTTCCTTATATTGTTGTACGCATGTGACATCATACACTGCAGTAGTCTTCTCATCCAGCGGTTACTGCACAAAAACTTCAAAAATTCATAACTTTTGAACGGATTGTCCGATTTTCCTCAAACTTTCAATGATGTGTTCTACTAACATTGCTACATTCTCTCAACCCTTATGTTAATGAAGGTGAACTTGTCCTTTAGGTATGCAGTTTAGCAATCTGGATGACTGAAAATTTTCTTCAACATTTTCAGCTGTTTCTCGGGAAATATTTGACCGATTGATATAATTCTTTGAGTTTCTTTAACTTCAATGTATGGGTAATACATAATGAGTAATTCTTTTGCAATATGATAAACTTGAAATTTTAGTGCCATGTCCACATTCCCATGGAATTGCTCCCCCCCCCCCCCCTGACCCCCAAATCCTAAAACACCCCTTGCGGGTTTAATTTACCTACTGTGTAGCGTGTGAACAGGAATAGGCCTATACATAATCTCCATGCCCCCGCCCCCTGCAGGTCTAATTTACCCAATGTAGCCTTCGGACTAAACATGGTACTATTCATAGGCCTACATGATGAAATTAGAAAGCTGACAATGTATCTGGTCACAGGAAAGGGATTGACAAATCGCCCCTGGGACAACCACTCCCCCCCCCCCCCCCAACACACAATTTACACACATAAGCTATAAACGCCCAACTGTGTACTGTTATTTCAGTACTAATTCATTCTCAAGGAAGGGGTATGATGGTACAGGATATCTTTTTAATCCATGCATATACTGAAGGGCTATCTTTTATGCATCATTCTATTACAAATTTTATGTTGTATGCCCCCTTCCTTAACCTGTAAACATTATCATGCTAGCAGCTAGCAGTTGTATGCTTATTTTGATCTTTTTGTATGTTGTTCTGGATAATTGTGGTGTTTATTTTTTGTTTTATGATATTCTTTATTTGAATTTCATTCAATATTATTATAAGGTCCATGTTGAAAATGAAATTTATATGAACAACAACCAAAAAAAAAAACAGCTGCATTCTTCTCTCTTGTGTTGCTAAATTATTTTTCCCCAACATTCAGTACACAATATTTTGGGGGCTTTTCTAAACCATATCATGTTTATATAAGAAAAATGACATGAAATTCTGCATAACTCTCAAAAAAGCTATCCTGATTATCTTGATTATTACACACACAGTGCACACACACACATACACACACACACACACACAAATGTGCTGCCAAATCACCTTTTTAACATTCTTTTTTTTCGCAGAGCACCCAAAACTTGCAATAAACTGAAAAAAAAAATCATGCTTAAATTGACCGAACGAAACTCATCGTTTTTTAACCCAGCAACCTACACCCGCTGTAAAAAACAAAATAACCATATGTGCATATTATCTAAACAAACCTTATTCCTGCTTTTAACCTTCTTAACTTGCACACCATTACTCTACTATTACCTATTTACATGTACCTAACCCCGCCCATCCCCACTTCTTTACACAGACATAACCCCCCCCCCCGAAACTTACCGTCAACACACACCCGTACAAATACAAAACATCATCAACAACAACAACAAACATACCCACACGCGCACATCCACAAACACAAATACTCACATACTATCACACTACGTGTACATACATATCGTATCATGGTTACCTGTTTCCTAGACACACACCAAAAACCAAAACTGACGTGGGAAAGAAAAATAATGTGACCACCATACTGCTGATTAATACCGATTCCTAAACATTAATGCACCAGAAGCCGAAACTGACCATACGTCTGACATGGGGGAAGAAAGACTTTAAATAATTGACATAATTAAAATATAATTCACATTCAACGTGGACACCAATCCCTGCCAATAGTGGGGATAAATCATTGAAAAACCAATCTCTACGAAAGCTTCAACTGCTCCCATTTTTGCAAATAAAAACCAAGCTTACCTGCTTTCATCGCAATTTCCTTTTCCTCCTCTATAAAATCCAAAACAATTTTTTTTTATCTCTTCTCTCTTGGGTAACTTATTTTCTTCTCTTGACCGAAATTTTACAACTTTCATCAAAATTATCAAAGCAGTCACACATTCAATTCGATTTGAACTGCCTCGTAAGCCCAAGAAAATATCTCTCCACTCGAGAACCTCTAACTCAACTAAATCGTAATACTCAATAAGAAACGGCCGTGTTGGCTTTACTTTAACACAATTAAAAAAATATATATATGTGCGAATAAGTTTCCCTTTCCAATTGACAATAAGAACAAAGATTATCATTCACAAAACCGAAGTTGAACAGATGTTCCCTTGTGTATATCACCCCGTGTAACAACTTGACACTGAAATGCCCTGTGTTTACTCAGTAAAGTCGTACCTCTAGTGTCTAATAAATAAGTTTCTAATTTCCTTATCTGTGAAATTATACTTCATTTCACCATGTTTTATTTCTAATGTATACAATTCTTGTAAATCTGTAATAATCTTATAATGTACAAACTGGTACACAAATCATGCCACGTACAGCCATGGTGCCTCACACGTGATAATTTAATGTCAGAGCTACACTGCCCTAGTTTGGCAAAAGGAAGCAAGTGACATACCATCCGAATTTGAGTTATTGAAGTTTTCATAATTCACATAATGAGCTCTTCTTCCAGGCCAAATTTCATGCAGAAACACTTATCTTTCTAAGAGATATGTTAGATAAAACATCATGATAGTCCACCGACGTCAGTGTAAATAAAAGACACATTTTGCTCTTTTACGAGAAATGTCACTTTTGTCACTTGCTTCCTTTTCCCAAAGTAGGGCAGCACAGCTTGTGATATCACATGTGTAGAACAAAATATAACAAAAAGTCGCACCCATTGATTTTACGTGAGAACTAAAAAAAAAGGTAAAACAGGTCAACCAAGTCAATCCTGAGGTGTTTTTTTTTTTCATATTTTCTGAAAGAGCTATTCTTCTTCTACATTATTCTTAAGTTTGGGATCATAAAATGAATTGGAAACTGTGGTTTAAGCACTTTTTCTACAACCCCCTTTTTGGCAGAGTGATATGAGGTATTTCTTAGAGACCCCTTTTCATTTCTTGAAAATCTTTAGCACACTCTTCAATTTCAATCCTAATAATTTTTGAAAGGTTGAAGCTACTGCCGTGAAAGTTGGCATTAATGTTGGGCAGAATGTGTTAATAAAGCATACTCAATTTCACCCTAATTTGTTAATCCCTTAATTGTTGTTGCTCCGGTGGTTTAAGTCATGTTTTGTCCCATTCATCGTACAGCTAGCGCAGTTTGGTAAAGATTAAGCGCTTGAATAGACCCTGTATTTCAGAGCATATTTTCTCAGTAAACAACTTTCCAGATTGCGTGTTTTCTTTCTTATATTTAGATCGGGTTGGAGAGTCCATTTGAATTGAGTTATTGTTAGCAAATATACAAACTATTACAATATACGAAATGATATATAAGTCATGAATCTTCAAAATACACAGTTTTTTAAACAGTAGTACAGAGTGAGCAAGATAGTGACTATCTGTACATATGCGTACTCCTTTCTTTTGTAATTTCAGTAATGAATTCATCTTTGACTGATTACAGTAGCCCCAAACTGGGATATAATACGTAATATATGGTAATACCAAAGAATTATACAAAATAAGAAGGATAGATAAAAAATAACATTTAAGTTTATATGAAATGCCTATACTCTTTGAAACTTTATTACCTATATATTCTACATGTAAATTCCACTGCAAATGACTATCAATATGCATTCCCCCCCCAAAAAAAAAAAAAAAAATTGTAACAGCTAGTAATGATCGAGGCACATTATATAACACCACATTATACGTGTACACTACTGCTCTCATATTATGTTGTACTTCTACCATGTACTACCAGTACATGTACAGTATACATTCCCCTTTAGTGTACTGTTACTATACAGGGTCTTGTGTATATTCAATGTCTCACCCTTCCCTATTCACAGGGAAGAGCAGAACGTTTTATAGTTCTTTGTTAGATGTAATCTAACAAAGATCTGTTGTCAGGTCAGGTTTCTTCTAATCTAATCTGTTGTCATCTTCTAATCTAATCTATTGTCAGGTCAGGTTTCTTCCCTGGCCTTACGGCCTGGGGGGACCTGCTACTGGTAACCTGTAGCCCAGTACTACCTGTCTCAGGGTCGAGCTCTCGGCGACTAAACCGTAAACCCCACTGGCTTCCCAGAAGGGAAGTTACGGTGAGGAGGGTGGCTGGACACCCTGATGGAATGAAAAAGAAGATCCATCTCAAGGGCGTATGAGCTCAAACATGAGCCACCGGCCATCCAGCAACACGGAGTGGAGCCCCGATAGGCGGTCTGTGGATAAACTCTGTCAACACTCCGGCAGCTCCTGCAGCCAAACTGGTGCCAAACGTATTGCAGCGCATTCCTTTGGACTCAATCAGCGAGGCCGAGAGGGGTCCTCTGATGCATGGGCAACTCAGGGTATCCATATGTATGCCCAGGCTTATACCCTGGAGAGGACACTCCAGTTTCGCTATGCAGCGTAAGCACAACACGGAAGACAGCAGTTACGAGCCATCGCGTCTCATTGGACAGCTACCGCCCGCCTCAAGCTGGGCAGCCCCCAGCCAATAAGGTGCTGACCCGCCACAGTCCACCTGCTTCAATGGGTGCTTGGAGCTAGAGCAAAACTTGAAAAGTGGACTGTAACACTGCACCAGGCAAATCAATGAAGAAGACAAAGAAACTACCTACTCTACGATTAGCAACATGGAACGTACGAACTATGTGCACTGGCCTTTCTGATGACTTACAGCAGATTTCCGATGCAAGGAAAACTGGTGTGATTGACCTCGAGCTTTCCAGACTTAATGTTGATATAGCAGCACTGCAAGAAACCAGGATCTCATCCAGTGGTTCTTTACAAGAACAGAACTATACCTTCTTTTGGCAAGGAAAGGCTCCCGACGAACCACGTCTGCATGGCGTAGGTTTTGCTGTGAAAAATACCCTTCTTTCGTCAATTGAACCTCCATCAGGTGGATCTGAGCGTATACTGACCTTGCGTCTTTCAACATCTGCAGGTATGGTCAACATCGTGAGTATCTATGCCCCTACACTTTGTTCATCAACAGATGTTAAGGATCACTTCTACGATGATCTAGATGCTGTCATTAGCAGAATTCCTGCGTCTGAACACCTGTTCCTACTTGGTGACTTCAATGCAAGAGTTGGAGCTGACTATGAATCATGGCCCGACTGCCTTGGTCAACATGGCATTGGAAAACTAAATGAGAATGGTCAGAGAGTACTTGGATTGTGCTCATATCGAGCTCTTTGTATCATCAATTCCTACTTTATGACCAAATCTTGCCACGGAGTCTCATGGAAACATCCACGATCAGGCCACTGGCACCAGTTGGATCTCATAATCACCAGGCGTGTCAATTTGGGCAGCGTCCTCATCTCCCGCAGTTACCCTATGCACAGTGCAGACTGTGACACCGACCATTCTCTTGTATGCAGCCGAGTTCGACTACAACCAAAGAAGCTGCATCGAAATAAGCAGAAATGTCTGCCTCGCATCAACACCTGCAACACTGGAATCCCAATGTTGGCTCATCAGTTCCTTAATACACTCGAGGAAGATTTTTCAGACTGCATGGAAAAAGGAAAAGAAAAGGACGAAGACTGCAACTCAAAGTGGAACAACCTTCGTAACACTATCTATACAGCGGCTCTCTCTACTTTTGGGAAGAAACTAAGGAGGAATCCTGATGTGCAATTAACTACTGGATGAAGTTATGTCACAATATCCAACTTTCCTCTGACACTGGAAATGTAAGACGAATGTATGAGGGAATCAAGAAAGCCATAGGCCCACAGATTAAGAAGATTGCCCCTCTTAAAACAAAGACAGGTGAAATCATCACTGACAAGGTGAAGCAAATGGAGAGATGGATTGAACACTATTTTGAGTTGTATTCAAGGGAAAATGTTGTCTCTGAACTTGCCCTTGATGCTGTTGACTGCTTACCTATTATGCATGAACTTGATGCCAAACCAACTGTAGAGGAGCTTGGCGATGCCATTGATTCACTTGCAAGTGGAAAAGCACCAGGAGAGAACGGCATAACCTCTGAGGTCATCAAGTGTGGGAAACCTGTTCTCCTTAAACACCTCCATGAGTTTTTTTGTCAGTGCTGGGAGGAAGGTACAGTCCCTCAGGACTTTCGTGATGCCAGCATTAGTACTCTGTACAAGAACAAGGGAGATCGCAGTGACTGTAACAATTACCGTGGAATCTCTTTGCTGAATATAGTTGGGAAAGTTTTTGCTCGTGTTGTTCTGTACCGCCTGCAGTTCTTGGCCAACCGCATCTACCCTGAATCCCAGTGTGGTTTTAGGGAAGGCAGATCTACCATTGACATGATCTTCTCTCTCCGGCAACTGCAAGAAAAATGCAGGGAACAGAAGAAACCACTTTATGTAGCCTTTATAGACTTAACAAAGGCTTTTGACTTAGTTAGCAGAAAGGGGCTCTTCAGATTGCTCCAGAAGATCGGCTGTCCTCCAAAACTGCTGGCCATCATCTCTTCATTCCATGACGGCATGTACAGCACAGTGCGATATGATGGGTCAATCTCCGCACCTTTCCCAATCTGTAACGGGGTGAAACAAGGATGCGTCCTGGCACCGACTTTGTTTGGTATTTTCTTCTCTATGCTGCTGTCCTATGCCTTTGAGAATGCTACTGAGGGTATCTACATACACACAAGATCTGATGGCAAGCTGTTCAATCTGGCCCGTCTGAAAGCAAAGACCAAAGTGCGTCATGTACTAATCAGGGAAATGTTGTTTGCAGACGATGCAGCATTCGCAGCTCATACAGAAGAAGCCCTCCAAACTATCATGGATAGATTCTCGCAAGCATGCAAGGAGTTCGGACTTTCAATCAGCCTGCAGAAGACCAAAGTCATGTGCCAGGGAGTTGAAACCCCTCCCTCCATCACTGTTGACAATTACCAGTTGGATGCTGTCAACAGCTTCACTTACTTGGGCTCAACCATTACTAGCAACATGTCTCTGGACGCTGAGCTGGGTAAACGTATTGGCAAGGCCTCTACTGTTATGGCTATGCTCACCAAACGAGTATGGATGAACAAGAAGCTTACAGTAAACATCAAAATCTTCGTTTATCAGGCTTGCATCCTGAGCACATTGCTGTATAGCAGCGAGACCTGGCCTCTGTATGCAGCCCAGGAAAGACGTTTGAATAGCTTCCACCTTCGTTGCCTTCGACGCATACTGGGCATAACTTGGAAGGATAAAGTCCCAAACACTGATGTCCTAAAACATGCTAAGATGTCAAGCATTTTTTCCCTGCTGAGTCAAAGGCGTCTACGATGGATAGGACATGTGTACAGAATGGATGATGGTCGTATCTCAAAGGACATCTTATATGGAGAGCTTGCCACTGGTTCTAGAGCTATTGGTCGGCCAAACCTCAGGTACAAGGATGTCTGCAAGCGTGACATGAAAGCAAATGGTTTGAAAGTGGAGTGTTGGGAAACCATTGCTGCAGATCGTACAAGTTGGAGACTTGTCATACGTGATGGTATCATAGGGCCTACATGGGGAAACACAGAGAAATGCAAAGACACTGGAATCCAGGAAAGCTCGCAAACAGAGGTCAGCAGCAGCTGCTATGCCCATAACATCCCCACATCCGACCTCTTTTATTTGCAGCAAGTGTACATGACGAGAACACCTCGTCTAAATTGAACTCACCGTTTTGAATGTTTACACAAGAGAAGCTGCTATCGTAATCCTATTAGGATTTGACTGCCATACCCAGCATTACCAACGGTTAGCTCTCTCATGACAGAGACCCCCCCCCCCCTCCTTTGTTTTTTATCTCAGTCTGGCAAGCGTAAAATGACTGCATGCATGGGTGAACGCATACATCAGTGTGCTTTGCCGCACATTGCTGTTGCTATGTTGTCATGAGTATTCTCTCTGCCATTTCTACATGCCGAGGAGGTTGGAAGAGACTTCCCCACCTCCCAGAATATGATATCTTTATACAATTCAGGTTTTAGACCTTGCAATCCCATAAAACAGTGTTGAATCAATCCCTAGACTAGAGTGGTAAAGAACTGTGAAGTACTCTTGCAGAGAAAAAAAAAATCATGCACAAATAAAGATTGCACTTTCTTGAATACGTAATAAAAAATCGTGCAGCTTGTGTTTGGTAGAAAATTAACACAATATTACGATGCCCACATCACAATCATGCAACAAGAAGTAATTGGGTCATCAGCAATGCATTTCCACTGCCGCAAATGTATAAGTATCTTTGATGTAGACTACACATCTACAAACTGGTGCTGAAATGATCCTCAAACCCGAGTTGGTGGAGGAGTTGCACGTCTAAAATCTTTCCCAACTCGGGTCTGGGGATTATTTCGACACCGTTTTCTAGATAAGGGTAGTCTGAATTCCAGACCCTTTGCCAATTAGATCAATTTTGCCACTTGTGTATGGATTCAAAGGAGTACTTTCTTCTGTCATAGGTCAATGTTTGTACAAGGGATTAACTGTGCAGATAAGAAGCTTGGCTGGTGAGACAAAAACGGTGTCGAAAACCCTAGCAAAGCATTGTTTTACTCGGGTTGCCTTAGACGGACTGTATTCCTAATGAGCAGAGACTGCCATTCAAGAATTGGCCTTTTCAGCCATAGTAGGAAATGCTCCAGCAAGAAATAAACTGAGTGTCATATGCAAGGTATATACCATTGTCTCACGAGACAGATGGATGCCAACAACAACAACAACAGATGTAATCCTTACCCTTCCCTATTCATTGCAAGGCAGGGCAGGTAGTTTATAGGTGCAAACTTGACCATGAAACAAAAGGGTGAGTCATGACTCAGATGGTCAGCCTTGGCTTGGACCGTGAGAAACATTCTCATTCTTAGCCTTGCTGCCATGAAGAGAAGTTGGTAGTGGATAAGCCTGCCGGTGACGTCTTCGTCACGCAGCTTGTCATACGACTTGGTAGGAGTCTGGCGCATCTTGTTGCTTGTTATATGGTACCATGCTCACCTTCTAGGGGTAAGTCTATTATGTTATGCTTTGGTAACATTCCTCAAGTAGAAAACGATAAGTTACTGTCTAAGTAAAGTTCAGGAGAGTTTTATGAAAGTTTCGCAAGTTATGATAAGTCTCTGTTTCCATAAGGAATGTGCTATCATGACTGTGTACGAGTGATTGTAATTCAACCATGTGGTTGATCGATGTTTTATTTGATATGTAGTGTAAGATTAGTGTTCGATGTACAGAAGTTGATGTGATCCGACAGGCTTGTGTAATTGATTAAGCTGATGTTTAGTGATATTTTACCTGGTGTAGAGCTGCTGACCATGCATCAATTTATTTTCCTTTTTTGAGGCCAGTGAAAACCCTCATGGTCGATGTTTACATAAATTCGCCGGTTTTATGTTGAAGGTAGTGTTGTTATACCTGTTGCCAGAACTAAGGTAGAATAGTAATTGTATGGTGTTGGTTTTCTAGTGTGTATGCAAGGAGTACCTTGCAACGACGTATCTGTATGATTCTATTCTTTTCTACTCTATTCTCTTTTATGCTATTTCTATTCTATTCTAGTCTATTCTATTCTGTGCTATTTCTACTATATTCTGAGCTAGTATGTTTCTCTATTTTATCGCAACCTCTGTTGGTGTGATGCATACCAAGTGCTCTGTTGTGTTAAGCATAGTATGCTAATGTAAATTCTAGGTACGTTCATACCAGACTAGCGTTCGGTCATTATGTGTACATACGATACAAATCGGTTACATGATTTGTACATACTTTCATACCTTGGTAGTGTATTTCACAAGTTGGTGTACTTTGTAGCTTAAAACTAGTTTATTGAACATTGTGTTTTGTGAAGGAATTTATGGTTTTCCCTTGAAGCAGATGTACAACGCACTGCTTGTCATGAGCACCATGATTATTTATCAAGGATACGATAGGATCTATTCGTTGGGCAACAGTTAGTAATGCAACAATGTAGTGACGGTATGTCTGAGCTACTTGCTCGATACTTACATTCAGTGCTGTATTGCTTGGAGGTTGACAAGTTGTATGATGATTATTGTATTTGATAATTCATGGAATGTGTGTTTTTCTGTCTGTTTGCATTTCAGGGTTTTTGGTTTTTGTTCGAGATTTGCTTTCGCAAATAAAGGTTTAATGCATAATAGCAATCAAAACAACTTGAGTTTCGTGCAGTTTGTCACGTTCCATTTTAATACTATCAGATTTATATGCACTGTGCGCATCAATGATAAGAGTAATATTTTCTACCACTTCATTTGATCTATCATAAAAAGGAACATAATATGTTTTCTCAAAATTAACAATCAGTTTATTTACTTTAAACCATGTTATAACTTTATTCAGTTCATATTCTAAATTTCTTTTAAACGTAAAGTATGATGTCTGAGTGTAAAATAAAGTTGTATCATCTGTATACAGTACAAATTCCAATTTTTTAGTAGATCTAGTTAAATCGTTGATATACAACAAAAACAAAAGGGGTCCCAAATCGAGCCTTGCGGTACAACACGCTTAATTGGACTATAATATGAGTGGCAATTAGCAAAAAAAAATTATATTGAGAACGATTATCTAAATAGCAACAATCTACTCCAAAACAATTCCTCGAAATACCATAATGACTCAATTTATGGAACAAAATCTGATGATCAACAATATCAAACGCTTTTGACAAATCCATAAATATTCCTAATCCAAAATTGTTCTTATTAATAGATGAAATTGTTTTGTCTTGTAAATCCATAACTGCATGAGCAGTGGAATGATGTTTTCTAAAACCATATTGAGTATCACAAATAATATCATTATTACACAATAAAGTATACACTCGATTGAAAATAAAAACATTTTTAGTCACCTTTGAGAAACATGGGAGAATAGAAATTGGACGATAATTCTTAAGGAGATGACAATCCCCTTTCTTCAAAACAGGGATTAATTTTGCAACTTTAAGTTTCGTTGGAACATTACATGTTTCTAATGACTTACTAAAAATAAAGACCAGTGGTTTAACTATAGAATTTATAACCTGCTTCATAACTTTTGCATTTATATAATTGAAATCAAATGAATAACTGTTCTTTAAAGATTTACAGATTTCTAATATTTCAAATTCGGTTTTGGGCTGTAAAAATTGACTTTTGACAACTGTCATAAAGATAAGTTTGAGTGGTTACATTATCATTGTTGTTGACAGGAGTCATCGAATCTAATAAAGTTGAACAACAATTCTCGAAATAAAAATTACATTCGTCAGCAATAGTTTGTGGATCATCCTCTTCTTTCTCATCACAAACAAAATATTCTGGAGTACTTTTCTTTGATTTTCTAAGAATATCATTTATAACTGACCATGTACCTTTAATATTACCTCTATTTCGACTTTATTTTATTTGAATAATATGTAAGTATATCCTTCTAAATCAAAAGGAATACATGGAGTGCCAGAAATCCAAGTTTCTAATATGGCAGTTATGGAGAAGGAATGCTTCAGTAAACACACACAAAAAAAGTTTGCAATTTCCTCAAAATTTCTTAGAAGACTTCGAGCATTAAAATGTATCAAGCTAAAAGCAGTAGCATTTTTGGAATGAGCATTAAACTCACATGGGGTATAACAACTGTAAGAGTAGCAAGAATTCAAAATGTTCACATCAGGATCTATATCTTCTATACATAGAAAAAGTAAGATTCAGGTGATGGAATTCCTAAATTTGTGCAATTACAGACATTTTGTCACATGGTACCAACATGCCTGAGACAGTAAAACATGTGTTGATTTCCTTCCAGATATACAAGACATTACACTCGCATTATTGACACACAAACACATAGTACAAAATTTAGCTACAGAAAGATCAATACAAACTGTGGAAACAAAAAAACAGGTAAGCAATAGTATTCACAGAATAAAGAACATAAGAAGGCTTTTACATAAACCAAAATAGAAAGTACATATAAAAAAAAATGAAAGAAACGTGAGAGAACAAGTAAAAAGTGGGTCAAATGAATCAACCTGTCTTTCTTAACTTGACTGGGGGACAAAATCCCCCATGAATTGTACATTGATTTTGAGATATTAGCGATATCATAATCTACAACTTTTTAAGATCATTATTGTTATGGATCATTTTTGTTTGATTGTCTTTTCCTTTCAGCAGTGCATACACACGTCCATCCTTGCTCCACGCCTTGTCCACTTTTGTGTTTGATCTCTATAATACCCCTGTAACCCTCAAAAGATAAAGAAACGAAAAACTTTCTGTCAAATCCATATTCAAAATGACAAACGGGAAGAAGCAATGGTAAATGTTATTCCAAATTAAACAAATTCGAAATAATATTAGGTCCATGAAATTCCTTAATAAAAAAAAAGAAATAAAGAAATTCTGTCCACCTTTGCAGCTCACTCCTTGTGTCATATAAGCTTTGAGTTGACAGAAAATGTTCATGTTCCCCCTCCAGTTTCCCCACTTTGTTTTTGTTTGAGAATATAAAGAGAAACAAGGGAACAAAAACTTATTTCTGCTATTTCATTCATGTCATTGCATTACTTGGTCTTTTTGTCTCATTGTTGTCTTGGAGGGCATTTTCATATTGATTTCGGTATGTCAATTTCTGCAAATTTTACTTTTGTGCCATAGAGGACAAAAACGAGAGTGTTCTTTCGTGCCTTAAATTTCCATTTGTAAAAAGCTGTCAGTTTAATAGCCACTTAAATATCCTTTATTATGATATGTGACACAATGATTTTTTATCAAAATCTTCTGTGAAAAATATGAACTGGAAAAAAGTGTTGACTTTCTTTTTTTCTTTTTTTTTTTGCTGAGTGTATTTGTCCATTTCTTGTCAAAGAAGAAAACCTAGTGAAGACTTTGCAAGGGTCACTGAGAGTAGATGAAATGATGAGTATGTTCGTGGCAAATGATAGCACTGTTGTTTAAAAACATAAAGATCTTCATTCTATGAGTCTTTTCGAGTCTTCATCTTACGGCCCTATCTGATGACTCTCGTTTTGTTTTTGTTTGTTGTTTGTTTCTCTTTTGTTTACTAGGGGTGTCCATTGTAATTTATGTGTTTCATGACCATCACACCAGTCTTATACTATGGTCTATCATTAATAGATTAAATCGTCTTTCACACTTTTTAATAATATGTCAAATCATGCATAATAAAAACCCCAATTGGCCATTTCGATTGCATTTTGTGAAACGCTGTGATTTTTTTTTTTTTTTTTTGGTTTTTCCTTTAGTGTCGACAGACGACTGGGATCACTTAAACGTTACCATGGCAGCAAACTTCAAGGACAAGAAATGTATTGCCTGTGGAGAAAAATCCAGGGCGCTGTACAACGTGAAAGAAAAGCAAATGTTATGTGATCGATGTGCAGAAAAGACAGACTTCGTATTCAAGACTGTAAAGGAAGACAAGAAATGGTTTTGTGAAAAACACGCAAAAGCTATCAAATTCTATTGCGGTTCGCATGATCTGGGAATTTGCCAGTCCTGTGCAATCGTCCGACACGGACAGCCATGTGTCCTCCAAGACTTGGATGATATTGTCACTGAGAGAAAAAATGCTCTCAGAGAACTGGTTGTCATGGCAACAGAAAAGATGGATGAACTGAGAAACCGTGAACAGCATGCCAAACAACAAGAAGTTGATGCGACCAATCACTTGATGTCAGTGGAAAGAGAAATAGGATTGTTCTTCGAAGAGAAGCTGCGTCGCGAGGACGCCACCTTGCGGCGAGAAGAAGACATGATAGAACAGGAAGCAGAAGAAGAAATTTCTAAAGTTAATGAGAAAAAAGAACAACGATTGCTACAGAGTCGTAATAAAGCAAAAGCAAATAGAGAGAAAATAGACAAAGTACAAGAAGAACTATCGATTTCACTTACAGACATACGTAATGAGTATACTAGAAAATTCGATCATTGTCACCTTCAAATTAAGGAGAGTCAGCTCGCCATGAGAAAAGTTTTGGGTGACATTGAAGCCTTTCTCCTCAGTAACAGACAACTGATCGAGGCAGGGAAAGATCTCGTAATGTCACTGAACCAGGCCGTTGGGTCAGCTAATGAGAGGAAGGAGGAGGAGAACCCTGAAGGCATCTCAAGCAAAGTGAAAACTGTCCAATTCATGAAAAATAAGGAAGGCAAGGGTTACAAGGGGAGAGTCGATTGGTGTGGCGGGAAATGGGAACTTAGCGACTCAATTGAAATTCCAGAAGACGTAAAATTCCCTATGATAGCTGGGTGTCTCAACGAGGAGGAGGTGGTCATTTCAGACAAGTCTCATGACAACATGCAAACATATGTGACAAATGTCCGAACCAAAAAGACGGAGAAAGCGGCACGGAACGACAATAAAACATATATCGTTTCATGTACACAACTGGATGACAACACTATAGTCTGTGGCAAGCGTTGGGAAAGATGTTCAGGACCAGTCTTGAGCAAGTGCATCTCGCTGTACGACAGGCAGTGGAAAATCCTCAGACACCTGGACATACCAAGACACATGCAGACAGACTACGCCGGGGCAGAAGTTGCCGTCGATGTGAGTGGTATGCTCCTTGCTTGTGAGGCTGGTCAGTCAAATATCTACGTCATCGATTCGAAAAGTGGAAAGATTGAACGTGTCATCACATGTAAGTCTGGGGATAACATCACGATGCGTGGAATTATGACGTGCGGGAAGATCATTGCTATTTGTCAGTTCACACATTTCTTACATGCCACATTGTTGGTAATCGATCGTCATGGGGATCAGATGGAGATAGAACATAGTGATCCAATCTGGAATGCGGCTATCGATCCTCTGACCGATGACGCGTATGTTGTATGCTACGATACAAAAAGCAAAAGATGTTTCATTGATCGTATGTCTTACGACGGTGAGGCGGGAGTAAGAGAATTGTCCCTGCCACTAAGGGAGGGATTGGATAACAGAATAAAAAAATTCTGGCATGTTGGATTTTCAAGGCTCATTTTCACCTCTGATGGCAAACTCATTTGGTGTGATGGAAGAAACATCATGATCTATAAGAAAAAGTTTAGATTATAAACATCAGCCTGATATCTTCAAAGTTGACGAATTCAGAGGATATGTCAGTGGATTGACTAAAGTTTTGAAAAAGGAAATACAACTTTACCAAAAAGAGGAATTGGAGAATAATTTGTTTCTGCTCTCACGACCAATATCTGATGATTGTCATTTGTAGATATTCGATCACACAAAATATTTGAAAACTATAAAGTCCTAATCCTAGAAGTTCGGAGTAAGTCCTTCGTTTAAATATATCTGTGAGTTCTTCGATGATTTGTAAAGATTCAATAAGCTTTTGATATGAATGCGCCTCGATTGCCTTGTCGTGTGTCCCCCATTAGCTGTACTGTATCACCACACTCCATATCCCTACATTGACATGGAGGTAGAGAGAGTACATGTACTTAGACCGGACTGGTGTGAGCAGACAGTCTGACCTGCATGTAAAGACAAAGGCAAGAAAAAACATCTTACATCTGGTAAATCTTTTTATTTTCAGACACATGGTTAAAATAATCTTAACCATTCTTCAGCTTCATTTCTCCAATGACATTCTAGTAGACTTGTTAAGGGGGTAAACGCTGCATTTTTTAGTACAAATGTCCTACTTGCTAGGGCAATTGAAAAATTTTCTTCCAAAGAGACACTCTGCATTTGTGCAAATAAGCCTTAATTTGCATAATTTATGCAAAAATACTCGTGGAAAATATGTAGAAAAAGATATGTCCATTCAACAGAAATGCCTAATTTGATATATGTGGAAACAATTCCTGCAAATATTGATTTCATACCTATGCAAACAAACATGAAATTTGCATAATTATGCAAGTTATTGTGCAAAAATCTGCTTTTTTTAAAGAATTTTTATGTCAAAAAGTACTGGATCTTGTAGTACAAAGTTTGAACCTGGGATGGATGTTCCTTGGGTCAAAAACAAATGATTCACCTGAAGAGACAAACTCTCTCTATGCAAACAACCTCTTATTTGCATAATATACATATCAATAGCTATGCACAGATAATCAGAACAAAAAAAAAAAAACAATGTCTCAGATCGCTTTGAACTTAATATCCAAAAGCTAATAGAATAAGACAATATTATTCTAGCAATAAAATACATGTGAAATTTCGAAACATATTGATCTTTAAAATCATTTTACTATACATTTTTCCTCATCATTGCATAAATGCTTTGCAGGGTGGAAAAATAGCAATTAATAGTGACACTCTTTAAATATATGCAAATATAACAGCAAGGCCTACATTCGAATCAGCTCTGATATATGCAACTCGGAACAATATTGTTTACAAAAGGAACTTTTTCCTTGCAAACAGTGCACAACTGAGGTCATGGTTACAAAATCATTACAAAAAAATCACTCCAATAGGAAAAGTGCGAATTCTGATTTTTATTGTATTTTGTAGGCAATCAAGCAAATAAGAGGCTTTTTACATCGAACTGGTTAAAAACATTTGATTTGATTTGATTTGATTTGATTTGATTTGATTTGATTTATTGGTTCCTGCATTATATCATTGGTGGTGCAGATACATACACATATATTATACACATTGTTGGTGCCATACACATACATAAACATTAATTGTTAACAAAGTAAGTTTCTTCATTGCCTTTAGAATATACAGCAATTTGTCAGCAACATGTGCAAAACTATGTGGATGCAAGGGTATATCTGCACACATTAAGAACTTACAAGCTAAAGTTAGAAATAAAGTCTGTTTAAAAAAAAAAAAAAAAAAAAAAAAAAAGGTGTTCCCAGTATACTATGAGCTGCTATGACATGGAAACTGTGCTAGTAAATTTATACACAATAACAATGTTATAAGGCAATAATTTATGCAAAAATTATCATGTGAACAATATAGATGTTATACTTTAAGTCAAATAATTTTAGTCTCTGACTATGATCCATTTTCCTTGGGAAAATTTAGCTCCCTGGCCGTCCAGAGAATGTTATATTAAACCACATACCAGCCAATATCTGTATAGATGATCATGACCTACATGTTCCTAGAGCTTTTCCAAGAAATGTGATACTTTGTAACTATAATTATGTTAACTGGTTTTGTGTAAAGATGTCAGATGTTAAAATTAAAAAACACATAAGTAAAAATGTAAAACGTAGGAATGTCAGAGGTTATACATGTGTGCATCAAAATTACTTCAATGCAACCCATATTAAATGCAATGACGGTGATGACTACCATGTCACTGAATCTCTTGTCCTTTCCTACGTATCAAGAGGAAACAGAAACACTTGAGAGGGGAGGGCTTAACATTTTGTCCGATAATCAATTCTCCAATTTGTTTTATTTCACTTTATTCTATTTTTCCTTTTTCGAGAGAGCGTACAGAGTAATAAACATATTGAGGCTACTAGTATTTGTTGCAGAAAGGACAGAAATTACATTTTCTGGCAAACACAAACCCGTATGAGGAAATTTGTACTCCTTAGAATATTACTTGACAGTTGCCCAAATACATGTATTACCATTTTCGCATGGGATGGGGTAGGGGAGGGAGGGTGGCTAAAGCCCTCAGCATCCAACCATCCTCCTCCTGCACCTACGTAGTTTATTTCACATTGTAAATTGAGCATATTCCAGGATCGATTGTAGTTGACATTTCTGTATAAACTTTTTTTAATGTCGGAAATAATAGTAGCTTTATGTTGGTAATTGAGTAAGCCAATAAGTAATTGCATACAGAAAAGCTAAATAACATTTTTGTAATATCAGTTTGCTACATTTCTAGCTCTGAAATATCTACCTCTTTCATTTTTACCACTGAAATTATCAAATCCGACATTCTACCTCTGACAGTTTGACCTCTGAAATTTTTAACTGGCATCACTGAATTAGAGTGTGTCTATGACCAGCACAATATACCTGTTTGGTAAAACGTACTTAATTAATTGTCCCATCATACGTCATCCTTGGACCAAGTTTAGTGAAATTTGCTTCATCCAGTCTTGAGTTATCGCGAAAACAGAGAAATTTTAGGATTCGACCCTAACATTCGACCTTTGACCTCGGGCCCATTTCACTCAAAAATTAATCAAGTAATTGCCCCATCATACATCATCCTTGGACAAAGTTTGGTGAAATTTGCTTCATCCAGTCTTGCGTTATCGCGTAAACGGATACAACTTCATGACTCGACCTTGACCTTTGACCTCTGGTATATTCGGATATTGATATGCACAATATGCTAATAAGGAAGTATTTGTACAGAAAAAAAGTGTTTTAATATTACAAACCATTTGCTTTTGACTCAAGGGATATGCATGCTAGGTTTGTATTTTTTATCGTAGAATGCAGTTCTTAGACTGTAAGAAAAACTTTAAAAGTAATGTATTGACTCTACTTTCTTGATTAATTATGTAAATTTGGTGGTAATGATGGTTCAATTATTTAAATTCTTTTCTCGTTGTGTTTCATAGAATGTTTTCAACGGGTTACATATTTATCTAGGATGAAATTAAAGGAGTTTTCATTGTTTACAAATTATTTTGCACAATTTTGCCAATTAGGGGTTATTTGCATAGATACAGATTATCTCTTTCGATGAAAAAAAAATCCAATTGTACCGAGGAACATATGAGTTCGGTTTCAAAAGGTACTACATGAAAAAAGTGATTTTTTTTTTATTATTATCACATTTAGCAAACTCAGACTGGAATATTTCCCCTTATTATACTGCTATATGATACAACACTAAAACCACTCTCTTATCCATTTATTTTTCATGAATTACTCATTTTTTTTTGTGTGTGAATGTAGTACCTTTTGAAACCGACAGTGGATGTACCTTTTGAAACCGAAAGTTCACATACCACAGATATATTCAGTTTGATGTCATGACATGTTTCGCGGATTTATTTATTTTTTCCAGCAATGGTGTTGATGGGGATGGGATACGAGGTCAAGGGGGGCCAGGTAATTGACAATGCCCTGCCCTATTTAGCAGCAAGAATAACAGACCAATGTGCAGGGCTAATTATGCCCCACTTCTCCCTGCTGACCAATATTTTGAATGAATGATTGGTATTGGTCATAAGCATTCAAACAATTTTAACATGCTTCGAATGTTCTGGTTCCATCTAGCATAGGGGTGGGGCGATCCATTATGCATAAACGGTTATGGAAGGGGGAGGGGTCACAATATCTCACCAGGCGATTTCTCTCTTCCCTTTTCTCCTTTTGTTTTTTGTTTTTTTTTTCTCTCACGGGCTTTATCGTGAATTCTTTTTTTCTTCTACACGAATGTATTAATTTTTTGGCTATTTTTCTCTCTGTGAACTTTCCTTTCAGGTGTCTCAGGAATACTGTATACATTCTTTTATTCTTCATTCTTTTTTTCGATGGAACTTCGAAGCCAAGGGGAAAAGATGGAAAAACAGCATCTGAATGTGCTGTATTTTCTCAATGTTGTAATTAAATTCATTACATGAATTTCATTCTGGTATGTTTTTTATCAGGTAAGATAAAATCTGATAATCTAAAAGCTGATAAAATCAAGACGGTCGATGAGTAATATGACCACCTATGCTAAACACAGAAATAAAATGTGTCATTTACAAGAATAAAATATGAATCTAGTGTTCAAAGCTTCATGCCACTACGTAGGCCTACTTTCCAGCCCTGGTACTTTACATTATGCACGTATAGAATACCACGTACAGCACACCCACAGGTATAGCACCGTTGGTAGGGATGTCAGAATTTCATGCCATTGTACTTACATAAATAACAAAGTAACTTGGCTTTCAGACTATTTGTCACACACTTATTAGCTGTGAAGCCATTTATATAACGTATAGTGCATACCTACAATTAAGCGTTTGTACTTAATTCTGGGGACAATTATATGGCTCAAACTCAACATCCTAGCAGTAACGCGCAGTACGTACCGGTAACTAACAGTAAACGCAGTACGTGGGACTACATGAAAGTCACGTAATTTCTCCAGTTTCTCCGCCGTTTCTCCTTCGCTCTTGTCTATTGCTAAAGTCAATTAACGACGTAGAGAGCTCTTGTATAGGTTGCGTCTCCGCGTAATCAATAAAAGGTATTATAACATGGGTTCAAGAATGTAGCCAATCAGAAGTGCTGAAATGAGTCACGTGTGCGCTCTCGATTTTCTTACTTACATACACGGCCGTGCGAAAAGTGTGCAACGAAACAGCACGGCGTGTTATCCTATGGCAGATGACTTCTGCGCGAGCGGCGCGAACCCAAAACCATTCATTGTTTTAGTTCTGGTGTAATCTCATTGATACGTACGTACTACTGTACGTGCGTGCGCGCGCAGCACCACTGCACACGGTGTATTCACAATGTAGTGCAACATGCACTCGGCTTCGCCTCGTGCATGTTGCACAATTGTGAATACCCTCGAGTGCGCTGCATCTCCACTAACGCACTCACACCTGTGCATTATTTGAATACTTTTTAGCATGACGCAGGGACAGACGAGAACGACCAACGCAATCGTCGTCTCAAACGTCCACGCCGCAAATCTAAAGCTCCCTATTAGCTACGCGAAGGGAGACACAGAATATAGTTCCAGTGCCCTGTAGATGTTGTCCCAAGTCTTCTTTGTTTTTAATGCCTATAAGATGTCTTAGAAAGGAGTGTCTTAGTGTCTTAGACACCCGCCACACCCAGACGCCATTTGGGATGATGTTTTTAAGTGGAAATGCAGTCCAAATATAAGTTAGTCTGATTAAAAAAAAAAAAAAAAAAAAAAGATCAAAATCTTATGACTTCAACGGTAAAAATTTGACTGAAATCGGATGATCGATATTTTGAAGTTTCGCTGTTTTGGGGGGGAAACAGTTCTTGAACAGTGAATATGAATATGCAAATGGCAAAGTGAGCGTGTCATTCCCTCACAACTTGTCATGTAGTTTGTACATAAAATGTTGAAATTTCTAGTTTTTCATTCAAACGCAATTATCCCAGTGTATTGCCCGAGGCTCAAATCTTCGTATATCTAACTGATCACTATTCTGAAGTTATTCAACCAGAATGTATAACATCATGTTTTAGACTTCAAGGACAGAAACATTGAATTTTCGTCATTTTTTTTTTTCACTATCAATGGTAAAGTGTTAGGGTATGACATGAGCTGCCACCAACAAGGTTAACCCTTATTTTACTATGTGAACCGTTCATATGTGTACCTTATATAATATTCTTTCATTATGTTATGTTGTTTGTTTATGATATGGAAACGAATGGTTTTGTTATGCTATTATCATTATTTATGTTATAACTATACGATAGCCAGAAGACGACGTGTGGCTGTTGTACTGGGTTATAATTATATAGCCACTTACGTCCTGCACTGCTGCCACATGCTGTATTATTGTCGACAACATGAAAATGTTTGGTTTTATATTACTATAGTCTAATGTTATGTAACATACAACATGAAGATATTAAATTGGTGTTTTTGTTGTATACCTTCATTATAACCAATAACACGGGAATGTTCAGTTTGGTATGATTATATTTTTATGAAATACACTAAACAATATGAAATTAATTATGTATATCATTATTGTATTCTGTTATATAACTACGGATTTATTGATGCCATAGTTATTATAGTTAGATTTATATTGTTACGAATGCAGCCATACGATTGAGCCATTTTTGTATCATTTCACAGCCCTGATGAAGGTCTTAAAGGACAAGTCCACCTTAATAGACATGTGGATTGAGTGAATGCAGCAACATTAGTAGAACACATCAATGAGAGTTTGATGAAAATTGGACAATCCCTTCAAAAGTTATGAATTTTTGAAGTTTCTGTGCAGTCACTGCTGGATGACAAGACTACTATACAGCTTGTGATGTCACATGTATACAACGATATAAACTGCACTGTACATGTAAAGAAAAATCAACATATTTTCACTTTTCTCCCTGAATAAAAGGTCACTTGACTTCCCTCTTTCAGAAGGCAATGTTAATTGTATTACCAGTGGCGTACCGTGGGTCAAGACATTGGGGGGGGGGCACCTCATGGCAGCACCATCAGAATTGCATAACGTGACAATTAAATGCGAGCGAGCGGAGCGAGCGAGCGGAGCGAGCGAGCTTGAAAATTTTGACATTTTACAGTCCCCAAACTGCCGTTTGTAGCTATATATATATATATATATATATATATATATACATATTTGCTTTGGTAATTAAGGGGGTTGCATCGGGCGCAACTGCTGGCAGTTGCTGGCAGTAACATCGCGAGAATGGCATAACGATTAATGCGAGCGAGCGAAGCGAGCGAGCTTGAAAATTTTGACATTTTACAGTCCCCAAACTGCCGTTTGTAGCTATATTTTTTCGCTTTGGAAATTCAGGGGGGGCGCACCGGGTGCAACTGCTGGCAATTACTGGCAGTAATATCAGGAAAATGGCATATAACGGTTAAATGCGAGCGAGCGAAGCGAGCGAGCTTGAAAATTTTGACATTTTATGTTCCCTAAACTGCCGTTTTTAGGTATATTTTTTCGCTTTGGAAATTAAGGGGAGGGGGCGCATCGGGCGCAACTGCTGGCAATTACTGACAGCAACATCAGGAGAATTGCATACCGATTAAATGCGAGCGAGCGAGCTTGAAAGTTTTGACATTTTACAGTCCCCAAACTGCCGTTTGTAGCTATATTTTTTCGCTTTGGAAATTAAAGAGAGGGGGCGCACCGGGCGCAACTGCTGGCAATTACTGACAGCAACATCAGGAGAATTGCATACCGATTAAATGCGAGCGAGCGAAGCGAGCGAGCTTGAAAATTTTGACATTTTACAGTCCCAAAACTGCCGTTTTTAGCTATATTTTTTCGTTTTGGAAATCAAGGAGAGGGCCTGGGCGCACCGGGCACAACTGCTGGCAATTACTGACAGCAACATCAGGAGAATTGCATACCGATTAAATGCGAGCGAGCGAAGCGAGCGAGCTTGAAAATTTTGACATTTTACAGTCCAAAAATTGCCGTTTGTACCTTGAGCTATATTTTTTTCGCTTTGGAAATTAAGGGGAGGGGGCGCACCGGGCGCAACTGCTGGCAATTACTTACAGCAACATCAGGAGAATTGCATAACGATTAAATGCGAGCGAGCGAGCTTGAAAATTTTGACATTTTACAGTCCCCCAAACTGCCGTTTGTAGCTATATTTTTTCGCTTTGGAAATTAAGGGGAGGGGACGCACCGGGCGCAACTGCTAGCAATTACTGACAGCAGCATCAGGAGAATTGCATAACGTGTAATGCGAGCGAGCGAAGCGAGCGAGCTTGAAAATTTTGACATTTTACAGTAAAAAAAACTGTCGTTTGTAGCTACATATATATTTTTTCGCTTTGGAGGCCTGAATCCGCCACTGGTAGTCAAGGGTGTCGGTTTATGTTCATGATTGGGGGAGGTATGACCAGCGAGGGGGCGTCGAAGTGACCAACCGGGAGAAGGATGTCCAAAATCTGCACTTTTTCTAGAGCATCCCCTAGTATTGTTTGTGTTTGTGAGTGTGTTTGTTTGATATAGATGGAAAAGTTAGGAAATAGCCAACTTGAAGGTCAAGTCTTATTACTGGCAATGCAAGGCATTTTAATGTAGACAAGTATGTAAAGCAACACTGCAAAATCAATGATCAAGCTTTGATAGCAAACGTGTACAACCTATCAAACATCACATTGCGCAACATTGCAGCGACTCTTTTTGCCATTCCGATGTTCTGAGTACACTGCGCACATCCTGCTTGTATTCAAAATGCCAACCAGGAATCACACTGAATCACAATCTTTTGTCGTCTCCGGGCTTTTTGAACAATGTTTCACTATAATATCTCTTTAATTATATGGTTAAAAGAAATCTTAGAAAAATATTTTTTTTCTTGATCATCCTTTCATGTCGATTTCAAAAGCAGTTTACTAACCCTTGAATTACCATTTTGGTAGGTTTTTTTTTTTCTTTTTTTCTTCCTTTTTTTCTTTTTTTTTTTTAACCAGCGGATTGGGGGGGGGGGCACGTGCCCCCCCCCCATGCCCCTCCCCCCCCCCCGTAGTTACGCCACCCTTAACATACGTCAGTGACAAGTCGAGGAAATGTAAGCTCTTTTCAAAAAGTGCATTTTTTTGTGAAATTCTCTTTATATTTTCCTTCGTTGTACGCATGTGACATCATACACCGTAGTAGTCTAATCATCCAGCAGTGACTGTTCAGATACTCTAAAAAATTCATAACTTTTTAGCAGATTGTCAGATTTTCCTTAAACGTTCACTGATGTGTTCTACTAATATTGCTGCATTCACTCAATCCACATGTATATGAAGGTGAACTTGTCCTTTAACAAGACCGAAAGCTCGGCAATAAACACATACGTTGATCACTAGCTACGTCCACGAATGCTCTTATCTTCTCACACTGTTTTTTATATATCATATATATATATATATATATATATATATATATGAAGAGTTTGTTTGCAAAAACCGATAAGTCCATATTTGCCAAATGGAGATATTTGCGATTAAAGGTCAAGAAAAATAAAGGGAATAATAAGAAAAAATTTTGCTTCTTTTGACCATAACTTCAAAAATATACCTTTATATGTAGTGACCAATGTATCATTTAAAAGGTATTATTTTGTACTTTATGACAGAGACCGTACTTAAAAATCGTCAAAAGTGGACTTATCGGTTTTTGCAAACAAACTCTTCATATATACATATATATATATATATATATATATATATATATATATATATATATATATATATTATGTATATTATACATAATATGTATAATGTGTGATTGTGTGTGTGTGTGTGTGTGTGTGTGTGTGTGTGTGTGTGTGTGTGTGTGTGTGTGTATGTTTGTTTGTTTGGGGGGGGGGGTACAGCAGCGTGGGGTGGATGTTTGGGGTAGCAGGGACCTCCCTGGGGGTCGTGTTGGTGATGGGGGTCAAGCAGCCATATACTCCCAGTCTCACCCCTCCTCCGTACCCCCTACGACGGGAAGAAATTCAGGGTGGATCCCCCTAACCTAGCATATTTTATTTCGTGATATGGATAGAATTTCTGTGATGATAAAAATGTGTGTGTCTGCTTTTTGGTAAAGTGTCATGGACTGCTTTGATTTAGGTCTTGAATCAGCTGCGTGTAAATTTTGTATTTATCCATTGTGTGAGAGTGGGTTACGCTACACATACGTGTGATCAAAAGTAGACCTAGACTGGGATACGATTTATAAGCTTTAAAGACGATATACACTCCAAAATTGTATCAATTTCGTAGGAAACAGAGAAGAAATACCTGCAGAACAGTGCAAAAATGATCAAAACTGGATAAGAAATAAGGAACTACTGACATTCTAAAATTTCAGTTATTCTGGAAAACACTTCTTGACCAGTCGTTATGATATTCAAATTAGCAAGTTGATGATGTCATGCTCTTACAATTTCTTATTCATTTTATACACAGAAACCCCAAATATATCATATTTTAGCTGAGATATAAAACTTAAAACCACTCAAAATAAAAAAGAACAAATGCAATCCTGCATCACAAAACCGACAAAAAGTCGCCAGACATGGATTTTTAGTGAAGAGCAGATTCAGACTTTATAACACAATTCTCCTAATATATCTAAAAATTGGAAAGAAAGTACACACTCTTGAAAAGTGAGAACTGAGAAAAGAGCATCTGCATTACACGGTCTACTCAAGCGCATAATTTACCTTTTGCAGATGAAACAAAAACCCAGATTTACTGCTTCAAAATAGGTCTAAAATGTGACTTAAAGGCCAAGTTCACCTTCATAGACATGTGGATTGAGTGGATGCAGCAATATTAATAGAACACATCAGCAAGAGTTTGAGGAAAATCAGACAATCCGTTTAAAAGTTATGAATTTTTGAAGTTTCTACTTAGTCACTGCTGGATGAGAAGACTACTACAGCTTGTGATATCACATGAGTACAACGATACAAAGAAAATATAAGGACAATTCAAGATATTTTCACTTTTCTCGCATAATAAAAGAACACTTGACTTCCCTCTTTCAGAAGGCAAGGGGAATAATATTACCCTAATACGTCAATGAGGAGTAGAGGAAATGTGCACTTTTTCCAAAAAGTAAAATTTTGTTAAATTCTCTTTGTATTTTCCTTGTATCGTTGTACGCATGTGACATCATACACTGTAGTAGTCTTCTCATCCAGTAGTGACTGTTCAGATACTTTAAAAAAAATCATAACTTTTGAACGGATTGTCCGATTTCCCCTAAAGTTTCACTGATGTGTTCCAATAACATTGCTGCATTCACTCAATCCACATGTATATGAAGGTGGACTTGTCCTTTAAGGATGAAAACAACCAATGTGAGAATTTGAATCCGTATAATCGATAATCGATGTTAAGTATTATTATCAAATATACAAAGCATGAACAATAGTTATAATAAGAATGTTTTCAGACTAAACCGTATGCAGTCATTAATAGAGATATCTCCTTATATAGGCTTTATTACAACAACAAAAAAGATTATAGAAATTATGGTAGCATGTTTTGTGGTACAACTGACCTAGACGTATGCATCAAAAGTGATATCTTGAACATACTATTAACGTGCCATGGTCGCCGAACGGCGACCTTAGTCCTGACGTGCCATGGTCGCCGATCGGCGACTAAGAAGAGCGAGAAAAACATTGGTCATTTAAGTTCTTGTGGTACCATAATACGTTACACCAAGAAACTGCCACTGATATGTACTGGTAGCTGATTAGCATAGCCATCGTTTCCACGAAAAATATGAGTATACTTACATAGGAAAAATTTGAGTAAATACATGTACGTATTTTTTCAGCTAGATGTATTATTGCGGAAAATCCGCAGGGGGCGCACCCTCTGCGAGCTGTGTATAGATGAAAATTCTCATTGATAAACCACGCGTGTGTATGCTACTGAATCTGCGTGTGTTGTCTATGCATTTCCACTCGCATTGTTCTGCTTGGGTGCTCTCCTGCGGGAGCGGCTTTCATTTTGTCCCTCAAAGAGGGTCAAGCTTTCGTTCGTCGGTCAAGCCTTTCATCCTTTTGTCTTGGTGAACTTTACTAATCGTCCCCACGCTAGCATATACAAAGGAAGAACACGCTTTTGTTCATTCTATGCACGTGTACAGTGGACGGAAAGTAGACCTGTTAAACAAAGGCCTGCCGATTTCAATAGAGTGCGCCCGCCCGCAGTCCGCATAGACAATTCAATTCAATTCAATGTTTTATTTCATTTTCCGACAAAAAAGATATGAACATCACTTTTTTGATAACAGAAATTAAGGTGCGTAAAGTATAACATGAAATAATGTATATACAATGATTGTACCACCTTATAATAATTATACGCTATCATATAACTCAAGTGATTAGAAGTAATTATACAGTATGCAAAATTCGAAAAATGGAGGGACCCACTAAGAAGACAAAGCTTGTAGGTTGTGGGCCCCTCGGAGGAAAAACATCAGTTGAGAAAAAAAGTAATAGTCTGGAAGCCCACTAGAAAGATAAATCAACAAAAGCAGACAGATATGCAAACAAATAAACATGAAATGAGACTGAGGTAGGAGTAACAATACAATGGAGAGTTGACTATATGAGACGAGACAAAATGAGGCAAAGCTAACATAATAGAAATAAAAGAAGGATTAGTAGGTGCTTCCTTCTCAAGTGGACAAAAGACACTATTCCAGGACCCGGGATTTACTTTAGTTTCAAATAAAAGATCTGGGACTAAAGGACTCAGATTTGGGAATGAATTACCGAGGCAGAAAAAGAAATTGAAAAGACAAGTTGAACTGCCAATATCTTTGGAATTATACAACTCTAGAAGACAAATTTGTTATCATTTGAAAGAAGAAATGTAGCTCTAAAACTTTCTCACAGAGTCAAGGGAGCGTTCTATTGAAGAAAAATCACGACTGACTTTTTCTTTACATACTACACACAAAATTATAGTAATTTTTTTTTGATGATATCGATTATTTTTGCAATATCTCAGGTTCAGATAGATATTACAGCAAACTGACTACATGACACGAAAGACCAATTATTTCTTGACATCTGTTGTGTAGAACTCAATTCAGAACAGTCAATAGTTTGAAAGATATAGCAGTCTTAAATTACATTGTCAATCCAGTTCGCAAACTTTCTGGCGTTGGGTAAAAACGTCTGGCCTGTTAGGGGTTTTGGGTCTGGCACATTAAGAGTTAAAATTAATTCTGCTCCAAAAGGTAAACAGGACCTTTAATTTTAACCAAGCCGTGCTAGGTGTGCAATGAATGGGGCAAAAACATGATGTAAACCAACCACCCCAGCAACGAAAATGAGGGGATTATCAAATTAAGCTGAAATTAAGCATGCTTTATAAACCCATTCTGCCCATGATTAATGTCAACTTTCAGAGCACTGGCATTATCCTTCATAAAGTTAATAGATTTCAGATGTATTAGAGTGTGTACAGGGTTTTTAAGAAATAAAAGACACATCTAATTACACTGGGGTTTTTTAAAAAGTGTTCAAGAAAAAACTGCTTAAATCACAATTTCCTGTATGTTTTATGATCCAAAACTTAAGCATAATGCAGAAGAAGACTTACGCTTTCAGGAATTGTGAAAAACTTGAGTTTGACTAGATTAACCCGTTTCACATATTTTCAGTCCTCACACAAAAATCAGTATGTGTGACTTTTTGTCACTCGTTCAGAAATGCTTCCTGTCATATTTTTGGCATGGGAAGGATTTCTAAAACTAATGAATCTTTTAATGGGATGATAGTATGATTGTTATGATAAGATAGCCGTTAGGATGGCAGCTCGATACAGGTGTCCACTACGACAGGTTTCCATGTAAAACTCTTCCCAAGCCTGGTATGTTCTTTACTGTTGTAAGTTCTTCTATGAAAGGAACAATGGAGATCAAATTTTTGAGGAATAAAGAAAGCATTGTCTAAAATGAGCAATGTTGGATGGAGCTAAATAAACAAAGGAACAATTTATGATTTGAAACATAGATATTAATTTTGTTGTGGTGTTCAATAAGAGTCATTATGGTGAAAAACATAGGGACCAGTTTGTAGTTCCAATATGATACCTCAATGAGTCAACAATCATGCCTGATAAAAATAGTCTAGCGCCATCTGTCGGCTAAGTACATTATAGAACTATGTAGTCGTCTCCGAGATGTTTGCTGTTATCGTGGTTATTACCTCCCCCCCCCCCCCATCTCTCTCTCTCTCTCTCTCTCTCTCCCTCTCTCTCTCTCTCTTTCTCTCTCTTTCTCTCTCTCTCCCTTAAACATTGGTTTATTGGGGAAATTTCTGAGGGGGTTGAGAGTCGTCTCTTGAAGATTCGGCGTGGAAGTAAGATAAATGTAAGGTAAATATCAGACTTCACAATTTTTTTTATTTCTTTTACTTCTGCCCCTCCTGTTTCCTTTCCATCTTTCTCTCCTTATTTCAACACCTATACTCTATCTACTTGGATTTCTTCTTTTATGTCTTGCTCCCACCCACCATGATAGAAACATCAGTGAAAGTTTCCTGAATAGCGCCACCTTCGCAGTGATTTGTTGTTAATGTTGTTTTCATTTTTATTTTCAGGTCGACATCCGAGTATATAGGAGCAATTCAAATCACGTCAAGGATATGTCTGTCATCCATTTCAATTTTGAAACATGTTTTTACAAAGGATGGCAATGATCGCGTTTACCAGTTGTTCTGTCTGTGCTTTTGTATTGGTGATTGATGTTTGATCGTGTCTGATGCCCCTGTTACTAATGATTTACATAATTTGTTTGTTTGTTTGTTTGTTTGTTTTTTGTCAATGCTGCCTTTGTGTGAGTAATTAAAATCTACAGTTGCATTGTTTTTAAGTAAAGACAAAATCAGTTAAAAAGAAACACCGAGCTTTACATATTTTTTTTTGATAGCATTCTTTTCAAAACAACATTTTTAAGTTACTTTACTGAGTCTACAGAATACTGAACAACGTGACCTAACTACTGTGAACACGGCAGCCACAGTGCATCAAGTCGAAGTCGCACAATAAAAAAAAAAAATCAAGGCGTCATATGTGAAAATATAATGAATTATTGAAAACAGGTAGATATACAAGTGACAAAGTAGAGGTGAACACAAATTTTACTCGTAAAGGATGAAACAGGGATTAAGGCGGCTTACTGCATGGTAGTAGACGCTCAAGCAAGAAGTTGGAGGCCACCTCCCTGGTTCTGGAGGATATCTTCCGAGAAGATA
This sequence comes from Diadema setosum, assembly GCF_964275005.1. Taxonomy (NCBI): domain Eukaryota; kingdom Metazoa; phylum Echinodermata; class Echinoidea; order Diadematoida; family Diadematidae; genus Diadema; species Diadema setosum. Next base: position 397,116 of record NC_092704.1, read on the forward strand.
AAACAGCAGGTTCTTGTAAAGAACTCAAGGCAGAGAATATCAAACCTTGGTACAGGTTATCAAGGCTAACATATCAAACGTTTGTTGTTGTTTTTTTTTAACAAAACAACATGAAACATATATTTTCATAAGCATGTTGTACCTTACTTTAACGATTTGTTATCGTTTAAAAGGTAAAAACTGGAGACAAGAATTTTATGCAAGGAGCTGAGCTAACAGACTCGGACATATACGAGGCTGAGATAGGTTGAATAAACTTAACTCGAGTATAGTGGCATCTAAATAATAAACAACGAGAAGAAATAGTCAACACATATATAGGAAAGTGATGCAAAGAACTATATTCAACATCCCATAGAGAGAAAAAGAAAATATGATAGATGACACTTGCAGAATTAATAATGGATTCTTGACAGACGGAGAGAGAAAAGAAAGAAGTTCTGATGTATATTAGATTGGAAAACTGAACAGGTGGCTGGCTAAACTACAAGGAGGAATAATCGCATTTATTTTCGTTCGTGATGTATAAGGATATATATATATATATATATATATATATATATATATATATATATATATATATATATATATATATACATTATACACAGATATTTAGTCCTGATATTCTAGACAGCACTGAAACTAAAGGAGAAGACAATGTGGCCAAAAGGTGTTTGACCGTTAGCGACATGATGTTCCCAACCAACATTGGCAAAAACAAATTTTCCCACAAGACAAGAGGGCGATATTCCCGCCTAGCTCCCCGGACCGCCTTCCCACATAGTACAACCATGTGAAACTCATTTCATGGAATTGGCCTTGATCCACCCGAGATTTTCGTTCAATTTAGGCTAAATAGGAAAAGCAGATTTAATTGGCGGCACTCTCACCTCCAAAGAGGTCATTCGAAGTCAACTTGACACAAATGAGGTCAAGAGGTCAATCTGACGTCATGGTCTTTGCCCTTGATTCTACTTGTTGAGGGAGATGTCGTATTGTCTTCACAGATACCGGTCATGGGATTTCGCCATTTTCTTTCTCTTCAAAACAAAAACAGCAAAACTTTGTATTAAACGCTGGGAAAAGCAGTTGCTTTGTATCGTAGAAAAGTCTTCATGCATTTACTGCAATGAATTTCATCAGATCATACCTAGCCTTTGCAATGCCCATTATAAATGGAGCACAACCGGACTGTAAAACATGAATATATTTACGGCTCATCACTTAATGAAACTTTTGTTTGTTTTATGCAAATATCTTATAACACAGGAATCACCAGACAGACTGAAAAAAAAATACATTGCTTTTGCAATACTATATACATTTGGCTTTACAGTTTGCAATTTTCTTTGCAATTCTGTGAACATGAAGCTGTCATCTGTATGGAGATGTGTTTGATGCTCAGTTTTTGTATTTTTTTAATTAAAGGACAAGTTCACCTTTATAGACATGTGGATTGAGTGAATGCAGCAATATTAGTAGAAAACATCAGTGAGAGTTTGAGGAAAATTGGACGACCCGTTCAAAAGTTATGAAGTTTTGAAGTTTCTGTTCAGTCTCTGCTGGATGAGAAGACTACTACAGCTTGTGATGTCAAATGTGTACAACGATTTGAAGAAAACATAAAGAAAAATCAACATATTTTCACTTTTCTCGCATAATAAAAGAACGCTTGACTTGCCTCTTTCAGAAGGCAGGGGGAAGAATAATTACCCTTAACATACATCAGTGACAGGTTGAGGAAATGTGCATTTTTTCCAAAAATTAAATTTTATGAAATTCTCTTTATATTTTCCTTGTATCGTTGTACGCATGTGACATCATACACTGTAGTAGTCTTCTCATCCAGCAGTGACTGCACAGATAATTTAAACATACACAACTTTTGAACAGATTGTCCGATTTCCCCCAAAACTTTCACTAATGTGTTCTAATAATATTGCTGCATTCACTTAATCCACATGTATATGATGGTGAACTTGTCCTTTAAAGAATAATCACAGGAAGAACAACTTTCTCTTCCTCCCCACCTCCCTCTCTTCCCCCCCCCCCCCTCTCTCTCTCTCTCTCTCTTTCTTTATTTATTTATTTCGGTCCTACAAGGTATCAGAATTTCATTTTTAAAAATGATCTTGTCAAGACAGCGAAGCAGCATATCCGAATTTACTCCTCCAGAAGGCTTGAATAGTGTTTAAACAGCACAGTAAGATCCAAGCAGTATGTTCAGTAACTTTGTTAAATTGACTTTGTGTTACATTTATCAATGAAAAAAGATGCAGAAAGAAAATCAATCAATCAATCTTTCAATCAATTAATCAATCATTATTTGCCATACTATATATATCCCCGTCATGTGTATTTTTGTTAAACGGGGATGAAGGCATGAAGTTCTATTCATGTTTTTCTTTTAAAAATTCACTAATCTTTCGTAACAAACTTATCTACGATTTCAGTCAAGACATGGCACATGAGAAATCATAAGATATTTCATCTTTCCTTTCTTCACTGAATCCAGTTTTGGATCTAATGGATGAAAAGGGATGGCGCCATTAGTATCTGGGGGAATCTGAGAATCTATCATATCATGTTTTGTGCCATGAACTTTTGGATTGTGTATCTCGACCTGTATTGAATTTTGTATTTGTATCATTCCTACTGTAAAGTTGCATCATTTTCTGTAAATGCGGTTGGTATGTTCCTTTGCTTAATGTTATCGATTTCCTCTGTCCAGCCAATAATACTGCAATATCTCACATCCATGTTTTGTGGTCAACACTAATGAAAAGCTGAATATATTTCTCACATGATCAAACAACGAGTCAGCTGGACAGTGACGTCATAATCACGTACATGACTAGAAGTACAGCTGTACTCTGAAGACGCCTAAAGTCGGTCGTGTCGCTTGTCGGCTGACCCATGATAATTTGGTATGGTCGAAACGTGACTTTCTTAATTTCCCCCTCCCCCTCCCCCGTCACCCCCTCCCTCTCTTTCCATCCCCCTCTTCACCCCACCCCTTTGTTGTTTGTGAGTTTTGGTTTGTATTTTTTTTGTTTCATATTCCACGTTTCAACAAATAAACCACAGACACAACAAAAAATCAAATGGGTGCCTAAGACAATTGAACGTGTGAAATATGAGGAATCTATACATAAAAGCATTTGCTTGTAGGGTGTAGATTCCAAGATAATGATAGGAGATGAATTCTCGCATGAAATTTATAATTGAAAGGAATGACAATTTATGAAGTAGAGAATTACAGACGTCGAAGAATATAAAAAAGAAAAGAAAAGAATGTCCTCAACACAGAACTTCTAGAGAGTGACGTGTTCATCCGAGAGAGGCACAAGGCATACATTATGACGGAAATACAAAGTATGTACACATAAAGCCCAGGTGGATAAAAGAAATCGATGTACGTATAAATTCATAAAAAAAAACTAGTTTAAGTTTATGCTTAAATTAATTAAGAGATTGAGATTGGATGATTTCTCTATCCAGATCATTCCAAAAGTTACTTCCTGTCATTTATTGTTTTTAGAGCAGGTAGAGCCATACAGGAGAAAGAATGTTGCACGGACTGTGGTAAAGCAAGGAGCACCTCCCTGAGTAAAGTCAAAGCACCAGTGAGTCAAACTCGATAGCCCATGGGGATTCATATCTCCATGCTCCATTCTCTACAAGTATTTTCTTCCATTACAAAATAAGAACGTTTTTCGAATCGCCCTTTTTTTCATATCATCAAACGGCTTGTTCATTCAGATTGCATTCACTAATATCGTTTGTTAACTTCAAAATTCTGCTATCTACGTGTAAATTTTTTCACTTGTTTCCGACTTCTTTTGCCCATGTGTTATTCTTACCTGCAATGTTTTAAACTTGCATGTTGGCCCTACTTACTTTTGTGTCATATCATGTGAAATATGGAAATGACTTTGAATTGAATTGAACTCAATTTATAAACCTCACTTACTTACTTGGGTTTACTTGGATGTAGAGACGTAAAGCATCTGCTTATTTGTGCCCCTCACGGTACATGGCAATATTTTTCTCTGCTGTGCAAATAAGTTTTTGTTTGTTGTTGTTGTTTTTTTGTACATAGTAGCCTACTCATAAATCAATCTTGTGAACAAATCCTTTATACTTTTGACAAAATCGATGTCATCAATATTGATATTTAGTTTTACTATGATACAAATGCATGGCCTATACATTTTCCACGGCAAAATTCAAATAAGAGCAAAGAGAAGTTATAATAGCCACAAATATAGTGCACCTGTAGGCCTATCCTACAAGTAGGCCTACTTTCACTGTCCCATCTGTATGTGGCCTGAAGCACTGATGAAACCAATGACTCTCCATTGTGATGATGAGAGATGTAATTGTAAAGCCCCAGTCACATGTAAACACGGATCCTCAAGGATCTACATGATGATCCGGGGAGTTCCGGGATAGTTTCGACCTCGATGGAGCGTTGATATGACTGTACACACGGCATCAACACGGCATCAACACGGCATCAACACGGCATCATTCTACACGGATAAGGCCGGGAGAGCGCTGCGTCTACACGGACCAACACGGTATCTACACGGATCAACACGGCAGCTACACGGCAGCCACACGGACCATCCCGGATTGCTCTGCCAACTCTGCAGTCTCCGGATGACGCCGGATGTTTTTGTCTTCCAAAAGTTGCCGTGTTGGCCTCCCGGCGTCAACTCGGATCTCTCCCCGGATCACCCCGGATCTGGTCCGGGATGTCTATGTGACTGGGGCATATAGTATTGGTGGGGATGAGAATTGGGCTTTTAACTTCTTGTTACCAAGAAGCCACTTATGAAATAATACAGGGCATACCATTTTAAGAGGAATTCAAAGTTTACGAGATGAAAATCGGTTTTGGAATCGCTGAGACATCCAAAAACTAAGTGAAACAAAGCGATCCTAATAAAAGGTGGGTTCCACTTTTTATTGGAATGCTCTATTTTGGATATGTTGAATCCCTCTTGGAATTACATGCTCTTTCATGAGAGGTGTCTCATCTCACCAAAAATATTAGAAACCTGAAGTTATGTCTCAACCAAAACTATACGCTGCCTTTAACACGGAATCAAAAGTGAACTATGATTTAAACGTTATAATTCTTGCTTCATTATGAGCATCTCTCTTGCTAACAGAAAAAAGAAGAAGAAAGAAACTAATTTAAAACTTCTAACTACGATTTGAATAAAGTGGCGGAGAAGGGCTTCCTAATCTCATCATATTTTTTGTTTCTTCCCGCATTTACTGTCACAGCTAATGACATAACGGGTATGAGGCAGCCTGGGCTGGATTTCTGGACATCCGGTCAAGAGGTCCTCAGCAGAGATTACATTGAAATGACGAGTAACTAGCTTTGACGCCATTAGATTTATTGTTATCAGGTGGGTAGTGGTATGAAAATCTCTTGAGATGGCGGGGGGGGGGGGGGTTCAACCTCGTCGCCAGTCCATTCTGAGAACCATTTCACATCAGATCCCGACCCTCTCTCTTTCACTTTCCTGGAAAGCCCTATCATCGCTTATTTTCTATCTGCAGTTTGTTTTATTCATTCGATCATTCATATTACATTCAATGTTAGATTGCTACTTTTTTTTCAATACGCACATATTACCATCACTTTATCCGTTCTATTACATTTCCTGTGTGAAACAATTATACACAAATTCCTCAACGATTCAGTTACACGAGTAGAACCTATCATAATAATAATGATGAAAAGAAAAGGAGTGCATATTTTAAACAGATGTTCTTTTTGAAAAATAAGACAGACGTAGTAAAAGAAAAAGAAGGAAACAGACGAGACTGCAGGAAATACACGAAAAACATTTCTTCCGTAAATTCATTGGACGCAAGCAACTATATTTAAAGACCACATTAAAACATTAAAGTGAACAGCGAGTGCAATCTTTTGTTAGATTCGGACATTAAGTGATTAAAGAAAATGAAGGAACGTCGCCAGATGTCCCAGTACATCGATATCGCTTCAACAGTCACATGTCACATGGAGTTATCTAACACTGCTGCATTTCCATGGTAACATTAATTATGGAGATGGAGATGAGATTGACAGGGTATGATGACTTCACAACGCTGGTGTCCAATCACTTCCCATCACTTGCCGCCAAATCATTGCTCATGCAGTTCGCCCGTTTTGGGTTTACTGATTCAAGCTTTTACCTTAGTTACATCCCACAGAACTCCTAAGTATAAATGATATAGGGCCTATAGGCCTATTGAACAATCGTAACTTTATCCTGAGCAAGAAAGGTATACAATATACTAGACTCCTTCCCATCTTCATACAGACAAGCAGCCGAACATTCACACTTTCACTATAATAAGCCCGTTTTTTGTTCCCAAAAAAGAGAATATATATAAATATATAGTATATGTATATATATATATATACATATATATATATATATATATATATATATATATATAGTATATGAACATATCATTTGTTTTATTGTCACCTATGAGAAAACATGTAGCACCCTTACTTATCTCTCTACACTGGCTGCCCACTCATTATCGAATCATGTTCAAGTTACTGTTATTTGTTTTTCATTCACTACATGGAACTGCTCCTCACTACAACTGTAGCTTGATAACCCCTTACAATACTTCTAGGCGCCTTAGGTCTTCAAACTCATCTCTACTTGCTGTACCACAAACTCATAATTCTTGGAGTGATCGATCATTTCTGTATGCTGGCCCATTCCTATGGAATAGACTCCCACAAAACATTCGTAATCTGTCCTCTCTAAGTGAATGTAAGAGCTCACTTAAAGCCTGGTTATTTAGACAAGCTTTTTTGTAAACATTTCCTTTATTCCTTTTAGTCATACCTCAATAAATTTTCACTGGTATTTTCTTTCTGCCTCTCTTTCTTGCGCCATGAGCATCTATTCATGATGGAAACCGGCGCACTATAAGTGTTCATATTATTATTATTGAGCCTACGTGTGAATATGAATGAAGATATATGATTATATCTAATTATGTTATGATTCAATTCATTTTTTATTCCATTCAATTCAATGATTAAGATAGCCGCGTGACATTGAGTCGAGTAATTCTTTCTTTCATTTCAATAATTCAAATAGTTCATCATTTTGTTGCCGCATGTTTTTTTTTATATCATTATACGTCTTGTTGACGCCCAAGAAGCCTTAGTTAGTTTGCGCCTATTTCATTCATCACATTTGTTATAATTGTATCTGACTCTAGTGTTTGAGGGGTGATCATTAATTTGTGTCATATTTGGTGGCGTTGTGTTAGTGCTGCCAGATGGTGTGTATTCAATGCATGTGTTGTTTTATTTAGAATCTTAGACAGTTTGATAGGACCAATCATAACTGTGTTCTGATTTTCATCTGTCTCCGTCAATCCCTTCAGGTGTCACAGATTTCCTCTTTCCATGGATCCAATTTCTCCAAAACCACAGGAGGTATTCTTCTTTTCTCTTCTGTCGCAGTGAAACCAGTGGTGCAGGACTGATACTCGTGACCAGACGGCCTTCTGAGGTGGTTGCAAAGAGGAAATTGGAAGTGACTGCATTAGAATTCCATCATTATGACGATTGAGTGTCTCGGGATGATTCCAAACGATTCTCGATTTCTCACAAAAGAAATCTCTTCGGCCGGACACTCCATTGCCAGAAACTTCCATCCGCCCTCAAGATGTCACTCGGCTTTAGTGACGTCACAATGACGTCGACTTAATAGTCTTGCCAGTTGGTTACATTTCTGCGCATTGTTTGCCCTCGAGTAAACAATCACTTTCTGGGAATTAAACTCGTAGCGTACATTGTTGTACTCATTGATCAGATAGAGTGGCTAACCCCTGTCATTTATTTGGTAAATTTTGATAGACAATATACAGGAAAGAGACTACGGAAGCTAAGATCGTATGTGATAAGAGAGAGCACAGTCACATGGAGTAGTAGTGAGTGGTCTGCCGACTTCTCCCAGCAGTATTTCCTTCCGCACGAGTAAAAAGTCGCGTTTGGGGAGAGACCTGCTTTTTTATTCCTGTTAATTTGCTACCATTTGTCACCGTTTGCAATAAATCGGGTGACGCTCTCAGTGCTTTTCTCCTGCCAGCGTCAAAAAGACAACTCGCAGTCTACGCTGAACCAGCTAGAGAGACAAGTGACATCTGAGTTTTGGAGACCAGCCTAATGAGCTAAATACCTCTGATCGCCCAGGAACTAACCGATCTTTGTACAGGTCAATAGAAACTACCAATACATGTAGCTACAAAGGCTTGAGCATTGAGTTCACTTACAAATGGGTCGCAGACTGTGATGGTGCGGCAGATCAGCGGCTGAGGTGAAACAAGGAAAGAACCAAACCCCATCTGTTTTCTTTCACTCTTCCGGAGCAGAAAAAAACATAAGACGCGTTACATACAGTCACTAATTCAGCCGTCGCCACGAGTTCCCTTTCAGGCATTTTCAAGGGCGTTGAGGGGGAAAGGTTGATACAGAGTTCGGAGAAACATCTACCAGTTTTTCGTCTGGTCATCCCCTCTCTGCGATCTGTTCATCGTTGAAGCAAAAGGCCGTTATCAGCCGGGCAAGAAGACACAGGCAAGGCAAGAGGAAAGACGGCAGAATATCATTATTTGTGAGTGAGAACTGAGGAAAGCTGTGCTGAGAGAATGAAGAATTCATACGCTCTCAGTTTACTAATGCTCGGAGTTTTTCACGTGGCCCTACCTAAACCCTATGAAGAGGTAAGATAGTATTTTTTCTACTTCTTTTGCTTTTCATTTTTAACGACATCACTGTTTTTAAGCTGATTTCAACCCTTAATAACATCTGCAGTAAAGACAGTGATGGTAGCTGGTGACGAGATCGAACGGGCGTGGAAACGGGTCTGGTTCATAGGGAGACGAAAAGTAACATTAATCGGACAATAGTGTCAGACCAGCCAGCGAGGATGTGGCTCCGACTGAGTTTGTTATTAGCTTTGTGATCCCATCGTCTGGGGATTCGGGATTGTTTTGGCCTTGAACGGCAATTTCATACTGTCAGCGTTTTAATCCACAACTATCGAAAACACATGTTAAAGATCACACTGTCACCAAGACTTGGAAGGTTGTGTTATGTGTTTTACTGTCAGTCCCTTTTTGAGTAGACATCGATGCTGCCTTGAATGGTTCAGGTTTATCATAATCATGAATGTTTCCTGTCTCTAGAGAGTTTGTCAATGAGATTCTTCGAAATGGCAACAATTAGAGTATGACGATACACACAATCATGTCCTGCCTGTCCATGTATGTAAAGTATGCATGTTATAACAAATGTCCCGCACATGGCATTATTATTCGATATTTATAACACAATCCGCGCGTCGTCACGAATTAATTTGTCACCCATAAGCCACAATAAGTCAGGATCATCATCGTCTTGATACTAAAGTTTATCCGACTCTTTGAAATACAGTTGTACTTTCAAAACCCCAAGGTATTTATCCCATCTCGAGCTCGCATCGTGTCACGGTGAGGAGATTCCACGAAGTGTTCAATTTCACTTGACTCTGACGGGGAGTTGAGAGTGAAGTGAAAGGGAAAGTGAAAGTTCCGATAAAATCCGACAAAATATGATTCAAAACAACATTTGTACAGTCCCGTTTATATCGCACTTTAGTAGTTACTAAGTTAGTCAAAATCAAATGACAGCGGTTGATGTCACATAGCTTGTTGGAATGTTAAAGGGAAAATCAACTCAAACAACCATGTTGAATCAGTAAATGCAGAAATGATAAAAAGATAAAAATGATCAAAAGATAAAAATGATCAAAAGAAATCATCAGTGAAGTTTAAGGAAAATCAAATGACCAGATAGGTAGAAATTTTATCCAAATATGGACACACATTTCACCTACAATGTATATGTTTACAAACCACTTTTACAGGGGGAAAAAGTGTTACATGTCATAATATGACATTCTAGTATAGACCAGGTTTTGATGTCATTGCCCTCTAGTCTTGAAATTACTTGCACAAAAATCTTTCATCTGAATTCGTGTTTGAAATAAAATGAAATATTATAATTTGTAACTACTTTGTAGGCCTATATATTTTATGACACCCCAGTGTGAGAGATGAAGGGATGAAACCTTGAAACAATGAAATGATCACATGCAAAGTTCTTATAGACATGTTGGTTATAGATGTAAAACTGTTAATAAAAACACCTGAACATGCAACACTCTTTCTTATTTCACGACGGATTTTACTTTTTACCATTCTCTCCCGACCCCCCCCCCCGTCTCTCTCTCTCTCTCTCTCTCTCTCTCTCTGACTCTCTTGATGCATATTTGTTAAAGGGATGGTACAGTATTGGTTGAGATGAGAATTGGGCTTTTAACTTTTTGCGAGATACCAAGAAAACACTTATGATTTAGTAAAGAGCATACGATTTTAAGAGGAATTCAAAGTTTATTTGATGAAAATCGGGTTTGGAATGACTGAAACATCAAAAAACAAGGTAAAACAAAGCGATCGTAATAAAGTGTGGGTCCCACACTTTATTAGAATCGCTCTTTTTTAGATATCTCAGCCATTTCAAAACCAATTTTCATCAAATAAATGTTGAATTCCTCATAAAATTGCATGCTCTTTCATATTTCATAAGAGATTTCTCATTTATCTCACCAAAAAATGTTAGAAGCCTGAAATTAGGTCTCAACCAAAACTGTACGATCCCTTTAAGCATATTTGTAGATTTTTAACTTCGTTTTATTCTCAATGAAATGTTGAAATGGTGAGAGGGGCCTGGCAAAACTCCTGCTGCAGGAAAGAATCATTCTATAGTAATTTGAGTTTTCAACCTGTCAAAAGAAATTCATTACCCCGCCCCCCCCCCCCCCCCCCCTTTCTTCTGCGCTGGGTGACAGAGGTGTAGATGCCATCACCTCAACCAATCAAGTCTTCCCATGAATTTTACGTAATAATGAAGATCCTTGTTTGAATAAATGGATCATAAATTGATAAATATTGAAGTCTCGTAACTTAGCAACTCAAAGTGGAGAGAGTTCGAAATTGCTAAGTGACTGACAAAAAGCAGGATTTTAACAAAATATTCTTGTACTATAGAAAAGTTGTTAGAAAGTGACTCGTCCAATTTACGTGTAGGCCTATTTGACGAAAACGATTGATAGTGAAATAGAGATAAGATAACGTATTCATTTTTGTGCGAATTTGACGAGAAATTTCTTTTGTCGATAAGGAAAGAAAAACACTTCACATGGCCCACAGAACAGTGTAACCATACTCTGGTGATAAAATCCACTTGAATAATAGGTGTGCCAGTATAGAGTTAATTTTGAGAGCAGAACTACGTGATCGAAACAATACTTCATGCTAGAATAGAAACACGTAGGCGAATTTCATGCATGCATCTCATTAGTGTGGTAAATTTTTGCTTGTTTGGTGTATTTTGCTGACCTCAACGGTTGACTGACAAGCTTACGCAAGGAGGTGGAAGAGAACCTCCCTGGCTTACGTAAGTTAGACTCAGAGTGGAAGATAAAAAAAGATAAGGGATGGGTGAGATAGGAAAAAAAAATACTTGTCGTGTGCTACGAACATCTCACAAGTTGGTTGGAAATGTATGTTTGATATGTACCTGAAATGTTGAGCTTATTCTTTCTCTGCTGTGTTCACATGAAGATCTAGTATTTATTTCTTTCCTGTCCTACAGATATAAGTGATGCATGGAAGTGTATTCATCTACCCAATGTATATGCTGTTGTTATTTCATGTGGTAATAGTTTATGTATTGTGAAGTTACTGAATTGACCTCAGATTATGTATCATTACTCACGCCAAAGCAGGGAGGTGGGAAGGTTCTCTTCCCACCTCCCTGGCCAAAGCGTAACACGCATCGCCATTTTATCTTGGCTCCACTGATGTTGTTTAATAGCAGACATACACGTTTAATAGACAGACATACATGTTTAATAGACAGACGTACATGTTCAATAGACAGACATACACGTTTAATAGACAGACATAAATAGACAGACATACACGTTTAATAGACAGACATACACGTTTAATAGACAGACAGAACACGTTCAATAGACAGACATACACGTTTACTAGACAGACATACACGTTTACTAGACAGACATACACGTTTACTAGACAGACATTACACGTTTAATAGACAGACATACACGTTTAATAGACAGACATACACGTTTAATAGACAGACATACACGTTCAATAGGCAGACATACATGTTTAATAGACAGACATACACGTTTAATAGACAGACATATACGTTTAATAGACAGACATAGGCCCTACATGTTTAATAGACAGACATACATGTTTAATAGACAGACATACATGTTTGATAGACAGACATACATGTTTAATAGACAGACAGACATATTTAATAGACAGACATACACGTTTACTAGACAGACATACATGCTTAATAGACAAGACATACACCTTTAATAGACAGACATACACGTTTTATAGACAGACATACACGTTTAATAGACAGACATACACGTTTAATAAACAGACATACACGTTTAATAGACAGAAATACACGTTTAATAGACAGACATACACGTTTAATAGACAGACTAACACGTTTGATAGACAGACATACACGTTTGAAAGACAGACATACATGTTTAATAGACAGACATACACGCACATGATGCCTAATGCTGTTGTCGTGATATGATGCATTTGATATTCTACGTACGTGCCATTTCAAAAATTTAATATAGGTATGTGTTTGTATATAAATCTGATACGAACAGGCCAGAATGATAACTATGATAGTTGGGTTGAGTCTGAGACGGGAGAGATAATATTGGGATAAACATGGGATTTCTGTTTTTTTTTTTTCTTCTTCTTCTTCTTTTTTTCTTTTTGAAATCGTGCCAATTTTAGCTGGCTTCTCGCTTTGGACTCGACTGGATATATTAATAGATTTTTTTTTCCTCTGTCAGCAGTTCATGTACAATACATAGCCTACTAACAAGCAGGTACTAAATGTATTTCCACTCATTTGTGAACATTATAATGTATTGATTTCATCATGCACGCTTCATTAGCAAAGTAAATATTACAGAATGATAGTGTTGTATATAAAGATAATGATCAGCCTATTCTATCATTAACTTCAGGTAGGCCTGATGAGGCGAAAAATGGTTTTCCCTTTAAAATGGGGGACTCGAAATATCTTATTAATTCACATCTGTGTATACATGTGTGTTGTTTTTTTGTTTTGTTTTTATTATTATTATTATTATTATTATTATTAGTAGTAGTAGTAGTACCATTATTATTATTATTATCATTATTATTATTATTATTATTATTATTATTATTATTATTATTACTATTATTATTATTATCATTATCATTGTTATTATGATTATAATTAGTAGTAGTAGTACCATTATTATTATTGTTATTATTATCATCATCATCATCTTCATGTCATTATGATTTTTATTACGCTGAATTGTCAAAAGAGAAGATGAAGAAAGAAAGACGAATGGAATGCAGAAAAATTCAGGTAATTCCCCATCGGTGTACATAAATCTTGTTATGGCCGGCATTTCCAAACACCAACTGTTCATGAGTGAGTCTTTTGAATTTGTGCTCTATTCTGATGGTCTTGAGAGTTTATTACTTTTAAATTAATTCCTTTTGTTGTTGTTGTTGTTGTTTTCTTCAGACAGACGACCTAACTCGAACAGACCGTCACAAGAGAGAGAGAGACCCCAAGCCTGAACCTATAGGGTATGGCTGGAAGTACACAAAATACCTGATTTCTACTCTGAGGCAGCACCTCAATAACAATGACCTTTATTGTAAGTCAATCAACAAGTTTCCTTTCTTCACATTATACAACAGATCATGTATGGTCCTTCCAGGGAGCTGGGAGTCTCTTCCCACCTCCCTGGCCCTTCTATAAATAAATTCATTTCGAGAGAATCATCAGCTAAGGCAACGTTGATCAGAACGTGGTCATTTAAAAATGATTTGATGGACACCATGAGAGATGTATAAATGCGCATCATACTACTGTATGTAGCGGTTTGGTAACATCGTATAGATGCTTGTAAACTAAAGCGAAACAAAAGAGGCCACTGCACCATTATGTGCAGGTGGGCGAAACATTTTATGGGCTCTGATGAGGCATGGGAAGAGGGATGAAAGGAAACTGACCACTTGGGTCTATATAGGCATTACACTTTTTGGACAGTCCGAAAGCAGGAGAAATATTGTTCGAGGTCAAAGAATTAAAGGACTGACCGCACCAAGCTGATAGGTTAGTAGTTGTTAGGAAAGAGAAAACTGAGAGCTGAATAACAGGTGTATCACCTGAACCTCGGGGTTTAATACTGTCATTTTACGGTTAGTTACGGTCTTTTACATTGTTTAGAAGAACTTAACGGGGAATTCAGGACCAGTTAAAGATAGTCAGAAAAGAAAAAGTACATCATCAGACATCAACATTATCAGGCATCATCAACCAACTCATTTACATTATTACTTATAGTGACTATTTCTGAACTATTTTTCTTTAATGCAGTAAATTCACAATTTTATAACTTTCTTAATTTTTATCCGATTTTTATCAAATTGTCATTGTTGTGCTTTTGAAGTTTTATTTACCTGTCAACTGATGCGGAATCTCTCTTTAACGGGACCAAGAGAATGATTATCGTACTTACGGCGGGGCCTCCTATCAAATAAGCAAAATGATATTGACCAAGCAAAGCATGTCATGGAGAGTTTTTCATAACCAAGATGAATCATCTATTGTCTGGTACACAGTTTCAAATAATTTTCCCCTTTACATCCTGGAGTTAATCTCCCTCACAGGTGTTCTACACTCAACTTCTCAGATCTAACCTGTAGCAAGGAGTTTACTGTAGCAAAGTGTGCACGTTTGACCATTGATCCTTACTGACCGACCCATGTAATAATCCCTCACCTCCGACCTATTTCCTCTGTATTTTTTGTTTTGTTTTGTGTTGTTTGTTTGTTTTTTGCAGTTTGTGAGAGAGATCCGTTCAAGGGAATCCAATGCCCCGAGGAATCGCTGTGTGTCATGTGGGATCAGCTATGTGACGGCACTCAGGTGACTAGCCCGCCCTTCCGTTTTCCCAAACAAAGAGGTTTTTACATTCCTTCAAGTGTAATACATTTGTATAGAAAGCAACATTCTGACTGTTTGACGTATAATGAACGTATTCCAAAGTACATACTCAAATATCAAAATGATTATAATGTCCGTCAA
Organism: Diadema setosum; assembly: GCF_964275005.1. Taxonomy (NCBI): domain Eukaryota; kingdom Metazoa; phylum Echinodermata; class Echinoidea; order Diadematoida; family Diadematidae; genus Diadema; species Diadema setosum. The sequence continues at coordinate 412,459 of NC_092704.1, forward strand.
GTGAAGGAAACCGTCTTGTGTAATTATACCCTCATGAATAAAAATGAGAAACGTTTGTAGGCTCATAGCAGCAGGTTACTATCGCCTTCAACCAGGGATTAGGAATGCTCTAGAAGGTACAATGCATGATAATGATGGGAACCCTGTGATAGATCAGCGGTAACATTGAAGAGGGTACCATGGATAATTAAACCATGCGAGCTACAAAAGACTGGATAGGTTTATTCGTATCATAATATCATAATAGGTTGTAACTTCTGACGCTGTATTTTTCTTTCTGAAGCACACATTGTCAACGATTGATGATTTATGCGTCCTACATGAAATCTTAAAGGCATAATTTACCTTTTGCAGATGAAACAAAAACCCAGCTTTAGTGCTTCAAAATAGTTCTTAAATGTGCATGAGGAATAGAAACAATCAATGTAAAAATTTGAAGCAGTAGGCCCTATAATCAATGTTAAGTATTGTTAAATACACGAAATGTGATCAATAGTCATAATAAAATTGTTTCTAGACTAAACCGTCTACAGTTATGGTTTAATGAGAAACACAGGGATATCTCCCTATATTTTAGGTTTTATTGCAAAATTTTTATATGATAGGATGTTTTGTGATACAACTGACCTACATACTATATGCATCAAATGTGATAATTTGAAAATTTTTAAAATCACTGATTCCAAAGGTAAACTGTACCTTTAAAAAGCTGACACTGCGAAACCTGTATAATTTTCTCGCGTCCAAATCCTGAGGATCGTCATATCTCTGCGCCGATGTCATCGGGCAGCAGTAATTCGTAGCAATCCACAAACATGACGATATGTTACTCCATGTTACTACCACTGACAGCCTTTCTTTTCCCTACGATATACTATCCTGCAATGTTTTCTAAAGTCGGGTACATAAAACAGCAACAGAACCTAGTGCAATGCACATTATGCCTACATGAAATCAACCCAAAAATATTATGTCACGAAATATATGATGATCTTGAGGACAATAGACGTTCACAATAGAAATTGACAGAAAAGTGTCTGAAATACAATGAAATGCATTCCTAATCAACCATTTGAAGATTGTTTGACTTTTTTTGGAGACCAATGGATTGGTGATACAGGCTAAGTCGCTTGCATTTCACTTGATGAAAATAGAGACTATACATGCATTCATTCAACAATTAGCGCAACTATGATGTAATTATATCACTTTGTTCTTGTTACCAGTCAGCAAGTTGGTGTTCGTAGCATACGAATGAGAATAACATGACCTTACTGTTGCTTTGTATGTCAGACATGTGGCGCCGAAGCGCGGGAAGCCTGCATCAATAGCACCATTGACTCGTACGGCAGGACAGACGAACGTTTCTGTGTGGGTGATGAAAACCCGAAGTGGTGTCATTGGAAGCGACAAGCTCCCTCTAGTAAGCCACGTGATTGCTTGTAAAATTCTCCTTTTGAATATACTGTACTATATACCTACCACTCACACGATGTCTGCTGATGATTGCTTTATACGCTCAGGTTGTACAATTATTTATAGTTTTCCAGACAGTGCAATACATGTGTTTCCACAATCTGTCACTTTGCAACAACTAGGAAACTGCGCTTTCCAAATGCACCTGACTTCAGAACTTGCGCCGGTCAATATGTCACATAGCCGATCTATTATTCTTTTTTTTTTTTGATATTTATATGAAAAAAAAAACCCATAATCTTCTTACCACATTTATTCCAGACGTTATTATCTTTACTTTTATGCCTCCGTCCGCAATCGAATTTGTGGATGAAGTTACTTGAGAACAGTTTGTGTGTTTGGGGTATCCACCCGAAACTTGGCATAAGTAGTACTGTTGATTATAAAGGGACTTTAATGTTTGAGTGGAGTAGGACTATAGTGGCCTATCAACTTGTGGGCGTAGGTGCTCTAAGATCAAATTTTGAAATGTTACAATTTCCCCCATATCTCTGCAATGCTTAAAGGTACATAATAATAAACTGTCCTCATGAAACATAGTGTATACAAGTATCACCAGTCTACCAGAACAAGATTCTTCATAGGGAACGGCCATGCGGTCAAAGTGTTAGATTTCTCTATTTGCTCTGTATATCGAAAATGGCTCAAGGTATCTTCATGAAAATTTGTACATATACATGTATCCCCTGACGATGATTCTCTTGTAAAATTTTCGGTCACGAGGTGAAGGGTCAAAGGTCAGGTTCTCTCCATAAAAAACCCTGGAAATGACTTAAAGGACAAGTCCACCTCCATAAACATAAGGATTGAGAGAATGCAATAATATTAGTAGAACACATCAGTGAAAGTTTTAGGAAAATCTGACAATCCGTTCAAAAGTTATGAATTTTTAAAGTATCTGCGCAGTCACTGCTGGATAAGAAGACTACTACAGTGTATGATGTCACATGCGTACAACGATATAAGGAAAATAAAAAGAGAATTTCCCAAAACGTTACTTTTTGAATGAAGTGCAAATTTCTTCTACTTGTTACTGACGTATATGTTAAGGGCAATATCATTCCCCCTGCCTTCTGAAAGAGAGAAGTGGAGTGTTCTTTTGTTATGCGAGAAAAATGGAAATATGTTGAATTTTCTTTATTCTTTCTTTATAACGTTGTACACATGTGACATCACAAGCTATAGTAGTCTTTTCATCCAGCCGTGACTGAGCAGAAACTTCAAAAATTCATAACTTTTGAACGGATAGTCCGATTTTCCTCAAACTCTCACTGATGTGTTCTTCTAATATTGCTGCATTCACTCAACCCACATGTCTATGAAGGTGAACCTGTCCTTTAATGTAATATTAAAAATTATATCGACCGATGTGTTGGCTCAGTGAGTAGAGCGGCTGCCCTCACAATCGGGAGGTCGTGGGTTCAAACCTCGGCCGCGTCATACCAAAAGACGTTAAAAGATGGGAGTTGCTGCTACCTTGTTTGCCGTTCAACAGTTGAAAAGGTTAGAGCAACGTCGATCTGGCGCTGCTCAGTGGCTGCCGGGCCCACGATCAATTGGGCAAAAAGAATTTCCTTTCTTGGACAATAAAATTTGGAGTTTATATCCAAAACAATTATTATTATTATTATTATTATTATATAATGGCTATTTATGCACTTGATTGAAAGATATGATACATGGGGTCAAGTGTTAAGTGAATAGGCTAAAATTCAGTAAACGGGTCAATTGGCTGTCATGAAATTTTGTGTGTACGTATATTATCGGATAGTGATTATTTGCAAATAATGCGAAACTGTCTCATATTGGCGAGATTGATGTATACTATGGACCTATTGGGAGAATAATGCGGCACAGCGGACGCATACCAGTCGCCATAGCGATATTTGTAGTTTTAATGAGCTTGCTACACTGTTTTCGATATTGCATGCGTCACTACCATGTTGTATTGATCGGAAACTGTTAATGATCACCTGTGTTCTCAAATGAAGTGCATGAACTCTGGTAACGTCGCTAAAGCTGCGAACTGTTTGTCTTGCATGATGGAGCTTCCAGTATCAGCACAGTGTCACGTGATTCCAGTCACATGACCGTTCCGTGGAATGGGTCAAATCAATCCATTGATGATCGGATGGTGCAAAAATCATTTTGGCATAAGAATATAAGATGCTTATAACTGGTAACTACACTTTTCTTTCGTACAGCGTTAGTGGTTATGTTGCATGTATAGGACACACCAGCTGCCCTCTGTGTATTGTATGTGAATTTTATTTGTGCTTGTAGATGTATTTGCTCAGTAGTTCGTGTATTTTTAATTTTCCGTGATTTTCAGTCCATTTGCTTGCTTTCTATCTTTTACCTGATGTCATCTGGACTTCATGAAGGCCCGATTTTTATGTATCGCCCCAAGAGAGAGATCGTTATCTCTTTAGCGCGCATTCTTTTACCATGCGTTCCTATGTTGTATTCTTTCTACAAAAGCTAACCTCTCAAAAAAAGTTAAAGATCTCATGATCTATATATTTTAGTTGATGAAGTGAATAAGCAAAAGAACTAAAGCAAACACACTTAAAATCAGATTTCTCCAATACTGTTGAAATTCTCTAATTATCTTTCTTTGCCAATTAACATCATGCATACATGAAGTATACATATATATCATATACATGTTATATATGATAATCGTTATATAAGAGACAGTAACTATCAAAGATTTAAAAACAAAATTATTTTGCTGTTTCTTCTTCTTCTCAGGGTGTGGCGAAGATTTCGTCATCCAGCCAGACAAGAAACGAAAGAGGTTTCGGATTAAGTCTCCAACTTTCCCGAATCCATATTTGACGGATCGTTACTGTTTCTGGACCGTGTCACACGCTGACCCGAGTCGAGACCTCTACATCAGGTTCCTAAGATTCGACACCGAAACCAACTACGACTACCTGTCGATCGGCCAGGGGCTCATCAGGGATGACGAGAACACTGTGTTACTATACAAAATGTCAGGGCACGTTAGTCCGCCGCCTTTCAAAACCACTCGTGGGATGCCCAACCCTCATCAAATCTGGGTTTCCTTTCGATCCGACGACTGGGATACGGACAAGGGATTCGTCATCGAGGTCGCAGACGACCCTAAACACTTCAACATGAGACCAGGTATAGAGAAAGAGCATGCAGTGCGAGAAATGATGAGGGAGGATCTAGGGCAATTACCCCGGACCCTTCCCCTGACCCTAAACCTAATACTGAATCTTATCCTAACCCTAACCCAAACTCTAATCCTAATCTTTACTCTAATAACCTTATCACTAACCCTAAACCTAACCCTAATCTTTACTCTAATAACCTTATCACTAACCAGTAGTTAGCCGGGGGTAATTGCCTGGGGGGGGGGGGGGGGTGATAATTGTCCTGATACGGATGAGAAATGTTATGTTGAAAGTAAAAGTCGGAAGATTAAAAAACATCTTCAACTGTCACCTCATAAAAGTTTAAGGAGTGATCAAACTTGAGCTTCGATAGCTCTGCTAATTCAGATAAATTCACGGCTTCGTGGAGTCGGCGCTTAATTGAATGCATGTCTTAGCTCTACAAACATTGATTGATCGAGAGCATAGAACTGTTATTTCTTTCAACATTTACAATATATACCATCAGTTGTCCATGTCCGGGTTCTCAATCCAATAAATCATAACTGTTTAAATAAGCCATCTGTAGTTTAAAATCAGCGTGCTATGGAATACGTGGTGTGTTGTGTGTTGAAATGTATTATTCAGTTTGAATAATCACTTTTGAACGAGTTTACGGTAAACATCAGTAAAGTGCTGTATGATAATGGTGTACTTGCCCTCTCATTTCTTTCATATTTGCAGCTGAAATTTTCATAGGCTCGAACCCATTACGGACCCGTCCAAACACAGGTAAGTGCCTACTTATGAATAACTGGAGAAGAAAAAAATCTCTACATACCACTCTCAAACGTCACGAACGCATTTCCTTCAAACTAGAATTATGTCCTTCAAACTAGAATTTTTCGACAGTCGTGTCGGAGATGACATCTTTTCCCCCAGAAGACATCATTATATTCTATGCAGTAATCAGTCTTTTGGTAGATCTGTGACACGTAATCATTTTCTGAGTCACCAGCTTTTTAGGAGGGGTATCTATTTTGATGTTTCCGATAATTAGATTAAAGCTGATAGAAGAGGAAAGATTTGAAAACCTAGATGGGAATTCCACACCAGGTAAAAGGTGGTGTAAAAAGAGACAGTGAAGCTGTATTAGAACAATAGAGAACATTTTATTAAAATCTGATGACAATTATTGAAGTGTAGAAGTTTTGAAGTGTCAGTAATTTTTGTCAACAGTTTTCAAACAATATGTATCAGTATGCAAATGACTGATCTGATGATGTCATCACCTCACAATTTTGCATAGATCAATGTACACGAAATATGTATATATATATATATATATATATATATATATATGATTATATATAACTTTAGGAAAATTCAATTTTCTGTTATAAAAGTGTAAAACATAATGTTACTGCCTGCTGTAAAAAAAAAATAAAATCAAAATTATTGTTGGTGAGATATAGGATTTGAGACTAGGATACAATTTCGTTGAACAGGAAACTAGAAATGTTGAGATGGTGTGTACAAACTCCGTGGCAAGGGGTGAGGCGAGGACATCGTCAACACATGTGCATATTTATATTGACTGTTAAAAACTCGCTATGTGAAAATTAGCAAACTTTACAGTTTCATAACTTCCTGGGTATTACTCAGATTTTGATCAAATTTTTACAGTTGTGCTTTTGAAACTGTTTTCTTTCTTATCTAGTCTAGCTTTCAATTGGTTCGGAATTTCCTTTAAAGGTTGCACCCATGATGTATTGCAGTCATCAAAGCTCGCCTCCTCCCTTCCTTCCCATACAACTGCTCTCATTGGAAACAAAACTCTTCAGAAATAATGTTTAATAAGTTATCGCATCACAACCCCCCCCCCCCCCCCAAGACGTGTTCCACATCATTCGATTTTGGGGGAGGGATAATTAATTGATTAAAGGGATAGTATAGTTTTGGTTGAGACCTAATTTCAGGTTTCTAACATTTTTGGATGAGATAATGAGAAACCTCTTATGAAATGTGAAAGAGCTTGTAATTCTATGAGGAATTCAACGTTTATTTGATGAAAATTGGTTTTGAAATGGCTGAGATATCAAAAAAAAAAGAAAAAAGAAGAGCGATTCTAATGAAGTGTGGCACCCACACTTTATTGCGATCGCTTTGTTTTACTTTCTTTTGGATGTTTCAGTCATTCCAAACCCTATTTTCATCAAATAAACTTTGAATTCCTCTTAAAATGGTATGCTCTGTACTATATCATAAGTGTTTTCTTGGTATCTCGCAAAAAGTTAAGCCCAATTCTCATCTCCACCAATACTGTACCATCCCTTTAATGTCTAAAATGAGTGAACACGACAAACCGTCAGACATGTTTTAGATGATGGTGGTACATATTGGAGTGCGTAATGATGATAACGATGGGGATAATAATGATGATGATGATGATTGTTAACGCTATTTACACTCTATGAGAACACACCATACATCTAAGTGTTGTCCGTACCGAGGATTGTCACAATATGAATTTTACATAACAACAAACTCTCCCAGTAAACTCTATCAGTTTTGAGTTTAGTCATTATCTTCCAAGAATCATCATCATCATCTCTATTCTTCCCCCAGATTGCGGCAGCCATATTGGAATCCCACCAGAAGGAGAGTTGACTGTGACGTCACCAGGCTACCCAGACTTCTACGAAACCCACGTGCATTGTACGTGGATTATATCGGCAAGAAAGGGTCGCCGAATTGAGATACGGTAGGCGTGGAAAATGTGTGTCTCTCATATCATTACCTCAAGAAATTTTAGTGCGAATACAAAAAGTGAGATTTGTATCAATATCCATCACTTTGATTGACATCTATATGTGTTCTTTAAGATTTACCTAGTGTATGATGTGGTTGTCATCTTAGATACTCCAAAGTCGTCGCGAACTCGTAGGCCTAAATGTGCAAAGACAACGTACTCGGTAAATGCCATTAGGCGTGAAACGTACCGACATGTGTAGATTTCCTCATCGTCTTAGCAATGTTATTCCATTGATGATATACCACTGAGGTTCGATTTTGGATGCCATGAGATTCTCTTTATAATCATCGAAATCCAGCTATTGATTTATCAATCGTGATTTCAAATCGATGTTTTTTATTTGATATGATTTGATTTTAGATCATTTTAATCAGTGGATATTGATTATAGGTTAGTGTGTCATCGTCATTCAGCAATCGGAAGACAAATTTGGACACAAAAACAACGTGTCTGTCCTAAAATGATAGATAATTTCCATGGAATCAACCTATCGTGTCATCTTGTGTCATTTCGCAGTTTTACCCTCTTCGATTTGGAGGAGGACGAAGATTATCTCAGTCTTGGGAACGGTCCCACGGTGAGACGTTATCCCATGTTCTACCGCTACACTGGTTTACAGCGAGATTACGGGGCGCTGCGACACATCTCTACGGCATCAGACGTGTGGCTCATGTTTGAGTCGAGTCTGTCTATTGCAAGGCAGGGCTTCGTCACCAAATTTAGAGAGGTCCCTATAACGGGTTCGTATATACGGATGTATGAAAAGGCAATAACCCGACTGCTTACCATATCATTTCCATATGATCATTGGAAGTTTCCTTTGTTTCATCAACATTGATCCTTAGTGTTTCGGAGCCGGTAAAAGTCTGAATGTGCATTGATATCGACCCATGCTTCGGTGTGAAAACGGTCCAAGCTTACTCCTTTGGTGTATCAACTTCTAAGAAAACTAATACATTTCTAGAGTATTTCCTTCTTCTTCTTCCTCGCGTACTGCCAATTGAGAAGGAAGATACTAAGGCAGCTATTCTATCCCTTTCAAACGCCATCAGCATAGAACAGCTGGGGCAATATTTAATCATGTGGTCGTCAGTCATGCAGTCTCTTTTTTGCTATAGTAAAGCAGGTCTACTTTGAAATTTAATGATTTTCGCAGATACTTCCTTTTCAAATTTTAATTTGACTTGCACGATTAAAGTAGCAACAGTCAAATCCATGTAAAGATGTTTGAACGACTCCTAACTCTGCGTAAATCCGAAGTGAAAATAATTTGAATACACATGACTTCAGGAACGAAATAATGGCAACGATGATCGCAGATTACGAGACATGTACTGTGATACTAATGATACTCATATTTCACTCGCAAAGAATGTAACACTATTATTCTCTTCTGTAAATCAAACAGAGTGTGGCGGGTCGTTCGTCGTTCCCAGCAATGGCTCGATCGCGATAGCGAGTAAGAACTACCCAAACCTGGCCTACAACAGTAACATGGACTGCAAGTGGGCTATCAAGAACGAGGAAGGACGTCGCCTCTGGATCAGCTTTCGCGAATTTTCCACGGAATGGACGCGGGATTATCTCAGCATGGGCAACGGGGCAGAGCCCGACGAAAATCGCACCACAGCCGTCATAACAATGCACAGTGGACGCCACCTTCCCTATCCACACGAGTTCACGAGTTCTGGAGATGAGGTTATTATCGCTCTCGTGGAGGTTATTGTTGATCCATGTCGGTTTGTCTTTCTTGTGCGGTGAAATTAACGGTGTGCCGTCCTCTAGTAATTGTGCATCTGTTAATTAACGAGTCTCGTACTGTTCGATGTGCCGCATAATGAATGTCCTGTGTTGGCCCTCTATAATATAATATACATGTACCACCTTACTGACCAGTGTCGTTAACCACCTCTTCTAACTCTTACTCATTTGTATACTTTAAAGGGAGCGTATATTTATACCCCCGCCAAACGAAGTTTGAAGGGGGTATATAGGAATCAGCGGACGGTCGGTCGGGCGGTCGGTCGGGCGGTCGGTCGGTCCTGCGGTCGGTCGGTCGGGCGGTCGGTCGGGCGGTCGGTCCGTTGCAAATCTTGCGTCGCGAACTACTTCCTCAGTTTTCAACCGATTCCCATAAAACTTGGCACAGATGTGTGCCTTGGGTTGTAGATGTGCAAGACGTATTTTTTGACAGTACCCAAAAGTACGTTGCCATGGTAACGGCATATTATGGGCAAAAATGAGTACAAATCTTGCGTCGCGAACTACTTCCTCAGTTTTCAACCGATTCCCATAAAACTTGGCACAGATGTGTGCCTTGGGTTGTAGATGTGCAAGACGTATTTTTTGACAGTACCCAAAAGTACGTTGCCATGGTAACGGCATATTATGGGCAAAAATGGGTACAAATCTTGCGTCGCGAACTCCTCCCACAGTTATTGATCAATTTTTATGAAATTAGGTACAGATGTTCATCTGAATATGTTAATGTGCAAGACACATATTTCCGCATAGGCAAAAAGTGCGTTGCCATGGTAACGGCATGTTATTGGTAAAATATAGGGCAAAATGCTTCATGGCAAAACTGCTTCATCAGTGTTCTTCCAATTCTCATGGAATTCATATTGAATGTCTGTCTTAGGATATAGGTCAGCATGACACATTTCTTGACAGTTACAAAAAGTATGTTGCCATGGTAACACGCTTACATATTATGAGCCAAAATGATGGAAAATTTTGTGTTGCAAACTACTTCCTCAGTTTTTGCCCAATTTCCATGAAACTTGGTACAGATGTGTGCCTTGGGTTGTAGATGTGCAAGACGTATTTTTTGACAGTACCCAAAAGTACGTTGCCATGGTAACGGCATATTATGGGCAAAAATGGGTACAAATCTTGCGTCGCGAACTCCTTCCACAGTTTTTGATCAATTTTTATGAAATTAGGTACAGATGTTCATCTGAATATGTTAATGTGCAAGACACATATTTCCGCATAGGCAAAAAGTGCGTTGCCATGGTAACGGCATGTTATTGGTAAAATATAGGGCAAAATGCTTCATGGCAAAACTGCTTCATCAGTGTTCTTCCAATTCTCATGGAATTCATATTGAATGTTTGTCTTAGGATATAGGTCAGCATGACACATTTCTTGACAGTTACAAAAAGTATGTTGCCATGGTAACACGCTCACATATTATGAGCCAAAATGATGGAAAATTTTGTGTTGCAAACTACTTCCTCAGTTTTTGCCCAATTTCCATGAAACTTGGTACAGATGTGTGCCTTTGGTTGTAGATGTGCAAGACGCATTTTTCGACAGTACCCGAAAGTACGTTGCCATGGTAACGGCATATTAATGGCAGAAGATCAAGGAAAGATCTTGCGGATTTAACTACTTCCTCAGTTTTTTGACCAAAGCTTATGAAATGTTGTTTTGACCAAAGCTTATGAAATGTTGTTTGGCGGGGGTATAACCAGTCGCTGTAGCGACATTTCTAGTTTTGGTTGAGACCTAACTTCCGGTTTATAACATTTTGGAGTGAGATAATGAGAAACCTCTTATGAAATATGGAAGAGCACGTACTTCCATGAGGAATTCACGCTTATTTGATGAAAATTGGTTTTGAAATGGCTGAGATACCCAAAACAGAGCGATCCTACTAAATTGTGGGACCCACCTTTTGTAACGATTGCTTTAATTTACTATGTTTTTGAATGTTCCAACCATTCCAAACCCGATTTTCATCAAATAAACTCTGAATTTCTCTTTAAATGGTATGCTCTGTACTATTTCATACGTGTTTTCTTGGTATCTCGCAAAAAGAAAAGTTAAAAGCCCAATTCTCATGTCCACCAATATTGTAGCATCCCCTAAGCTCAAATAAATGGAAGAGATATTGACACAAAAATAGGAATGAATGATTAAAAAAAAAAAGGTTAGACAGCAAGCAACTCCTGTAAGAATTTCCAAACACATACTCGTCATTGTCTCCCTCTGTCGGCAAAATCATTGGAAATCATCTTTCTGGTGTGGCATCTTACATTCCTGCAAACAAGTCAAATAAATTATACATGGTGTTGGCAATTATGACATGTATGAACGTTGCATGATGCAAGCCAAAACAGAATGCTCAAACATTATTGAAACTCATACAGTAATGAGTGAAAAAATATTAGTGCCATCAAGAGATCGTCATTAACCTTCTCTTAACGGAAGCGAGATTTAATGAATAGGATGTTATTTGTAATTTGTATCCTTTCTATTTCTTAGCCACGTTAGCTACTTTTCCTCTTTTGAAGCAAACCTTTCTGACCATGACTTTATAGATATAGATTCTCGCGAATCTGAATATCAGTAATGTATCTTTCAAAGAATTCACCTTGCCAAGTAGTGTACTCTCACTGAAAACGACTTGAGAGAAATAGCTTATCAAAATCAATTTAATATTGATTCATCGTGCTGTGTTACTCTTTGGATATCTCTGTTTACTGTAATTTGTATAACATCACAGGCTTCTTGAATATTACAAATTACATGATCTATTTTATCTTATATAAAATATTATTGCACATTGTATATTAAATATTCTAAGTTATATCCTTTCAGATCAGCACAATTTCCTTTAACTAACCATTATTCCCATCATGAAATTGATAAAAGAACAAGCTATGAATTTCTACTTCTAGGCACCCACCATTTTTCAAGTGATTATATCACTATATAGTACTATGCGTGTAAGTACAAAAAGATACTGCTACCAAAGTTACCCCCATAGTGTATATAGATTTCGACTGCCTGTGAAAACTTTCTCCCAGATGTAAAGTTTTACAAGTAGGTGCAGCGACTCATGTAGTCACTCTACGTGATTTAAAGAAACACTCTCAATGCCCGAAATTTCATCTCATTTATTTCTTTTAAAGTTATATCACTATTGTTGAAACAATAATCATTCTGAAAATACATGTACGCTCGAGACGGAGAGCTTATCCACACCATCTCACCCAATCGCTTTCATCTTTTACTTTCCCATTAACCATATACTGTTTGTGTCCAGCTACATTATACACTTTTCATTGTCTCAAAATAACCGTATTAAGACAGGCCCGCTGCCGCTTTCCCTTGCAGGAATCACATCGCACCCTATCGCGTAGTGGTTCGCTCCTTCCCTTCCTCTTCTCAGCTGTAATCAGTATCCTCGCCAGGGAGAGATGATAGTATGTGAATGGAGCTCTAGCTCCACGATGTAAGTGTATAGCAATTATCTTTTATCGTCGTGTTTGTCTCCTCCCCAGGTGTGGATGCACTTTACCAGCAATCGGAACGGAAACTATCGAGGCTTTATTGTGGACATCTTCGACGAGCTTCTTCACCCGTGAGTGTCTTTGTAATGTATTTGAAGTAGAAAGAAACTAAGCACGACCAGTGATTGTCGATGAAGAAAAGTAAAGTCCTTTTATCATTAGCTCTCTAATACCATCACTTGGGATTTTGTTTTTACCCTCATGGGTTAACACTGCGAGAAGTAACCTGAGAAAATAATTATTTTGAAGGATTGCATGTCATTATTCTTGTCTATTTCTTTCCTCAGAGCCCCCATCACCACTGAACCCCCAACTACGGAGGCACCTACCACGGAAGCCCCGTCTACCCTCCGAGTTCGTCCACGACCTACCAAACGACCACGCGCGACCAAACGACCACGCCCTAAGCCACGCCCAAAACCGATTTTGTTTCCCGGTATGAAGTTGGCGCCAACTGGTGACTACACTCGTACGACAAGGCGCACAACAACAACCCGCCGGCCAACCACAACTCTTCGCACAACTACCACTCGAAGGCCGACCACCACTCTCCGTACCACTACTACCCGCCGCCCAACCACTACCCGCCGACCAACCACCACCCTTCGAACCACTACCACCAGACGACCTACCACTACTATCTCTACAACCACCAAGAAGTTTATCAACCCGTGGGAGATCCCTAGCGAGTCTTCATCTTCCTCATCTTCCGCGTCGTTGTACTCTAGCCTCGAGAGTAGCCAGTACGTGTAACCAGGCGAACATATTGTCTAGGTCGTCATGGTCGTGTCACTGGTATAGCATTCATCTCATCTCTTTATTAAAAATGGAAGGGAAAATCGCAGCGTTGTACATGTATGCCTTAACACCATTGGCATACTATTACTATTCGATACTATTATCGACCGGCAGTTATCTCATCTGTTTACTTTTTGATGCTTTCCAACCGCATTAAATACAACGGCGGAATCCAAACAGGAGACCGGTCTCCTGATTTGATATGTTGGAAATTAATTACCGAATTTGTTTAGTTCAGCTATTCGATATAGCACAATGGAAGAGACTTGCTCAGATTAAAAAGAAAAAAAAAATCAAGAACCAAATTCTCTCTCTAGTTCATTTTACCTGTGACCTTTAATGGCAGTGTTAGTATTTTTCTCTCACTCTATGTCTACATAATGGTAGTTCTCACAAAACAACAACAAACAAACGTGGCATTGGATTAGGGAAAAAGAGGTTTGTTACCAGTCTGCGAGCGAAGGATTGTACAGTGTATGTTACCAACTAGTTTTTGTTGTAAATAGTGTTCATTTGTAGGAAATGTCACCCAAATCTTAGACCTTACATATTAATCGATTTGCCGGTTACTCCATTTAACCAAGTATGAAGCTTTTCATAAAAGCTTTCTTTAATCTTTATTTTCTTTATTGCATTCCTTCATCTAAAGATGAATTACCTTTAACTTGACTTGGGGTTGAATAGCGGCAACATTGCTGTACTATCGCGGTACATTGGGGAATAGGGGATAGTGGCCCCATCATTTATCGCAGCACATTAGGGGATAGTGACCGCATCGCTGTATACTATCGCATACTATCACTTTAGGGAATACTTGGCAACATCACGGTACTATCGCGGCACTTTCGAGAATACGATGCAGTGGCCACATCTCAGTACTATATCACGGCACATTATAAGTGAACAGTGGTGAATTCTGTGTATACTATCACCGCACCTTCATTTTGGTAATACATGTAGTGGTCACATCACAGAACCTTCGCGGCACATTAGGGAATACTACCCACATCACTGTACTATCATGGCACGCTGGTGAATAGTGGCCAATCACTGTACTATCTCGGCACATCTGTGCCATCATGGCACACTGTGGAATAGTGGCCCAATCACTGTACTATCGCGGCACATTAGGGAATAGTCGTCACATCACTGTGCTATCACGGTACACTGGCGAATAGTTGCCGCATCATCGTACAATTACGTCACGTTGAGGAATAGTGGCCACATCACTGTACTATCGCATGTTATCAACTTGGGGACTAGTGACGTCACAGGAAAGATAGTTACTTGATGACTTCATCTTTTAATGTGTGAAATTATTAACTGAATTTCAAAATCTCTCATACAATAGTTTGTATTCACATTATTCTTGCTTTCACTTTGTATGGCTCAAAAGTCTTTGTCATCATAATCTTGCCATTAATGTCCTTTTACTCTTTGATATCCTGTTTATATCAATAACTATTTAGTGTATCCAAACGATTCTTTAGTTACAAGGTAGGCCTACATGTATATTCAAATGTTTAGATTTATGCTGTAACCAATTTCACTTAAAACATACTGCGCGAATAAAATCAAGCCAGTGAATAAAATGTTCAGAGTCTTTGTTGCATTCAATGTCAGGATGTGAAAATTCATGACATGAAGCTTAGGGGTCTCCTCTTCACCTATCTGGTACGTGTGTGTGTGCGTGTGTGTGTGTGCGTGTGTATGTGTGTGTGTGTGTGCGTGTGTGCGTGTGTGTGTGTGTGTGTGTGTGTGTGTGACTGACTTGCTAAGTAGGTGTCACAGTGATGAGCGGTGATCTGCAGAAGGTTATATGTACCACCGAGAAGACGAGATACATGTACTGTAATTCCTTCTCAACCTGTTCGGGTCCGAAAAGGAGGTGAGAACTCGACGATATTCTTGACAGACCTTGTCAGACCCAAAAAGTCGCTAAAGGATCTCACCTTCTTAGAACAAAACAAAACAAACAAACAAAAGTCTAAAAGTTGAGGAATCAGTTCGTACTCTCTGTGGCATTCAAACGCCTCCGTATATAGCGCTCGAAGATGCGGTGAAAGAGATAACGGATACCAAAGTGATAAGTGCGCTATAATATCAATGTGAATGTGAATGTGCAAGAGACAGCGTTGTCTTCTCAACACTGAAGATGGAAAAGAATGCTGTCCACCTTCCTGGTGCAACTGTGTGTTTGGTACGGCCCTCGCTATACGGAATTCCGATATACGTTGTATTCTATTGTAAAGGTACACAAATAACGTGCAAGTCTTCAGATACGGTATAAATATAGAAATTTCCGGTTTCCTCCGCATACTTCAAGAAAATCACGAAATAGACCCATTCCCTCACCTCTGAAGTCTTCACCCCTCACCCTCCCCCCCCCCCCCCCTTATCCCCACCCTCTGGCCTCGATAACAGTCCACAGGGAGACCGGAACACTCGGCGTATGGTTGGAGTTGATATCACTCGCCAATCAATTTTCTTCTAATATGCGCCCAAACTGAGAAGGCCGAAGGGTCAGGTACATCTTCAATTAAATTACCTTTTGGCAACATGATGGAGTCATATGCCCCCCCCCCCCCCCCCACACACACACACACACACATTTTAGACTGCGTACCAGTCGTTTGATTACCTTGGTACATGTACTGGAAAAAAAAAATAACTGGCATGGAGGAGACTATACTGTAGGGCCGAAGCAGCCAGAAATAGGATCCAGGAAATACAGGAGCCTGAGGCTGGCTAGCATTCCCTTGAAGTCTATCGTTCCACTTGAACCATTTACAGTCATCGCTAGTTTGTGTAAAGTGTATTTATTTAAAGCTCAATTTAATCCAACACTTTGTAAGTATGGTAAAGCCATATGGCGTATTGCAGGCGTTAGTGGCTTGATAGGCAGCGACATGGCCATGTATCACTGTTTTACACAAGTTATTTCGAGATAATGCGAGTGTGTGCAATGTAATTTCTGCTATCCATTGCAAGGTCGAATGTACGCTATCAATCGTGAGGATCAGCCCTGACATAAATCGTCTTCAACATATGAAAGAGACAAACAAATTTCGAGAAATTCGAGAGAAAAGTGTTTTACGAGACAAGATATTACAAGACAAGATTGTTTAATTGCTTCATTACCCCTTTTTAAAGTTAACATTACCTTATAGGTTGTTCAGGTGAAACTAGCAATAAAGAGGAGACGAAGTTATTTTGATGATAGTGGAATCGTATTAATCTCTGTCGTTACCTTTAGTGAGCACACTGCAAATCAAGCCAATTGTCTCTTTTCGAACAGCTGTGACCGACGGCCAGAAGAGGCCAGGTGGCTACGCCTCTTATTTTTGTTTTAATCACGCAAGAACTCGGTCAAAACACTAGTCTAAAAGATGTGTTTGGTGATAACATATGGAGCTATAAGATATGTCCATGGTAATAAGAACCTGTAAATAAAGTCTGTAGGTCTTTGGTAACGTGGGCAGTCGCTTCATACAACAGTGGAATGCGAACAAAGACAGACTTGGGCTCTCCAGGAGTCAAACCTTAAATTCGAGATTTTATCACGTTTTATTAAAATCACATGAACACAGCTGCTAAAAATGTGTACTCCAACCACGTGACCGAAGAGACGTCACCGTGGAGACGACCTTTCCCTTGGGGAAGGTCATGAAATAGTCTTCTTCAAGACGTACAAGCAACACACCGCCTGGCGACACAAGGCTTTGTGTCAGAGACCGTCTGATCAACAGATGGCTTGTTATGATGTCTTGGCAACGCCTACTTTCTGTTCTCGTTATTTTCTTGGATCGTTTCCAAGGAAGATCTGGCAAATGTGACGAATTCTAGAGCGGTGTGGCGTGGGAGATTTAAAGGGGATCAAGATAAAACGGAGGGACAGGGCAGGGCCGATAGGGTGGGCATGGCATGGCAGTCTCGCTCTCCTTCTTTCTGCCTATCTGTATCTTGTTATTTTTACTTCACACTAATATACATACATGAACACTTACTTGCTTTAATACTCAGCGTTTATGATAAGTATGGGAAGCATTTCTAGTTTATTCACTGTCTGGAGTTCTAAGTTAGAATGTTTCCATTGTTATCACATTGCTACGAAACCTCATTAATTTCATTTCACAAATATATTGTAAATAAATGGAAAATCTTCATAATGATTCCCGCAATTATCAAAAAGTAGGGGATGAAAAGAATTCGAGTGGTAATCACTTTCTAACATCAGGCTTGTGCGGTTTTATTTGATATATCATTTCATTACAATATGTATAATATATAAAATATAATAGTGTGTGTGTATGATGTTATATATAGGCCTACATGTATATAATGTTTACACAAGAAGATGACTAAAGGTTCATCAGTACTTCATTGCTACTCCGAGTAAACATAATCATCACCGTGCTCTACCATCTTTGGTATACTTTTGTATACCAAATACATTGGTATACATTGGTATACATTGGTACACATATGGTATACATAATATGCATATTATAAAAAAGTGATGGGGCTTGGGTTGATCCACCTTACCCGAAGGAGAGAGTCAAACCACCAGTGAGGGACAAGTCCCCTGATCGTCGACTCTCACTGTCAGGGCTAACAGCATGAGGTCTATTTAAAAGGCTGGGACTAACATTAACTGACCCAATTTTTGGTGGATTGTATATACACAGTATGTAATACAATGTATTGTATTTAGTGTAAGATAGGACACACGACGCATCCACTTTGAAATCCCCGCGGCTTCGGTTTCACTCCTTGGCTTGATGTTTAGTGTGAAATATAAACCAGTCTTTACTCGATGACGACAATAGTTGGCGCTGTTTCAGTTTACCATCCAATCCTGAAACGAGATATGAAACTCGTCACACTGAAGACGAGTTAGGTGATACGCTTGGGGTCATCAGATGTCGGTCATCCGTGATCGACAAAGAAAAGAATGTAATACAGAACCTTGAAGTTCTAATGAGATACTTAGTTGAACTTTTTTGGGCCTACATTATTCAGATCACATTTGTTTTTCTGTCACACAAACTAAGTGGAAATTCTGTGCGTGTGCGACTAAGTCGATTTACGGACTTTTTGAGTACTTACAGTGCATAAACTTAGACCCCGTTTACGGTGCGGGGCTGGGCCGAGCCGCGGCCGAGCTGCAATCAAGGACAACCTCAATTGCGAGGCCGAGCCCCGCAATTTAGTCCGTTTACACTGCCGGGCTCGGCCGCGCTTTTGATTCGAACCTTTCAATATTTTGTCGTAGTGGCGCTCTACCCTTTTAAACAAACGCAATTTGGTATTGTCTGGTTTTCAGATCCTTTGCCAACTGAATTCCGTGGCGACGAAGTCGCCGTTCGGGCAAAGGCCTTTGTCGAAGGAGAAAATCCTTTGCAGGACAAAACCACCTTAAACTATACTAGTTTTCGACGTTGAAGTGGTTAATATCCTGAATAGCGAAATAGTACAGGCGAGGGTTTGGAAGCCAGACTAAAATTGGCCGCGCATTTAGCCCAGTTTGCGCTTACACTGAGAAAAAGGCCGGGCGCGACCGCGGCTCGGCCGCGGCCTAGACCACCTCCAGAGCGTGGCCTAATGCGAGGCCAATTTTGGCCCCGCATTTGGCCTTTTGCGCGTTTACACCGAACGCGGCCGAGCCTCGCACTGTAAACGGGGTCCAAGTGATCCTCGGCACGTACAAATAAAACATGACAATTAAGTGTTTATAACCATCCTGGCTTTAACAGTGGCCTTTTAAAACATGACCTTTGACCATTATTTACATAACCAATATGACTCCCTCTATAATCTTGCTATCACAATGATCAGTTCAGAGAGCTCTTACAACTATATACAAGCCTGTGAGATTTACCAGCAGTAAAACCAATGAAGCCTCCGATACAAAACAGGGGATATAGAGCAAGTGAGTCTGTTTACATGAGAATGTGATTTATCCTGGACGAAAGTGATACCTCAATTAAAGAGAAAAGGGCAAAAGAAAAACGGGCCAAACGTACGGCTCTAGCGAAAGAGACATCACCTTTAACCATGTAACTATAGGTCTCCTCCAACTAAGAGTACACTTTGAACGTAAGCTTATACGTGAATGATAATTTATGACGATCTCACGTGATCGACACACATTCAAAGGGGACAGTTAGAAGTGGAAGGAGTGCTTAATCGTGTCATTAATTCCTAATCAATGACACCACTACTATAGGCATATCATAATTTCTCATCTAAAATCAATGGCCTATAGGACTCATGCACCATTACTTGTATCGTGCATAAACTTTGTTTTTTAAGCTTTGAGTGAAACGTGTCATAACATAATTCTGTAATTCCATCAGCAGTGATTGATATAATGAAGAAAGATATATCACCGTATTGAACGCTTAGAACCTAACGGGGGGGGGGGTATTATAGCATGATACTCGGTTCTTTACTGCCCAGATGCCAACAACACCCATCACCCACGGCTACGCATAGAGAAACAGCCATGGCGAAAATAAAACTTTGCTTTCTCGTAGGCAGAATGACACAGAACCCCGTCAAACACACTTTTATTGGCAGGGATGGGCATGAAAAAGTGTATTACTATAACAGCGTATGCATTCCATTCATGTGGCGCGAGATACCTCTATAGCAACATAAAGCCTGTCTTCAACTCCGTTGGTCGAACAATGACAACCCGAAATTTCAAAGATATGAGCGAGACGCTATATACACCTGGCCCAGAGTTAATTTATTCAGTTCTCATTCCTACTTCAAGTTGGGTTATGCTATTGTAATCATTCCCATCTGCAGTATAACAAAACCAAAGTGAGGGAAAAGGGGAGAGAAAAACGAGAGGTGGCAAAAGGAAAACTGCATGCACAACTGCAATCCATGTCATTGCGTGTGACAGGTGAAGCAAATGTATTAGTTGTTATAGCAGTGGTTTATGAGCATAAACTGGCAAATAGACAGACAATGTCAAATATAAAAACCATCAATTTAATGTCAGAGAAGATGGTAAACAAGATGCATTGAAACTGTAACTAAATCGCTGCTCTTCTACTCGATCACGGAACGTCTAACTTTATATTCAACAAAAAAACAAATGTTAGGGGAAAGAAACAAATTTAGATATAACATTCTTAAATTAAAAACAAGAAAAAGAAAATGTCCACGTCAGGATTAAAAAAAAAAACGCCGCACGAACATGCATTATATTCTAGATGGGAATACGGTCTTGATGCAAAGGTCCAATGATTGTCTCATTACTTTAAAAGCAATCTATGGTTCCCTTACCATCACCAGTACCACACCACAATGACGTCTCTAAAATCAATGGTAGCACATTTATCATTGCATCATGCATTAACTCCCTTTGCCTAAACTACCAGTGGAACGTGTCATATTATATTGCGTATTTCGATCAGTAGTGATTGACTTTAAAGAAGAAAGATGATACAAAAAATTGAACGCTTACCACATTGCTTATAGGGCTATTCCAGTTTGGTACTGATCTGTTCTTTTCTCCCAGATGCCAGCAACATATATCACCTATGGCTAACTAGTGAAACAGCCATGACGAAAATAAACGACAGAGAACCCCGTCATAATCACTACACTTGGAAAGGTGTTGCCCGAAATTCCTCATTATGAAGCAATATCAAGTCACTTCCTTCCCTGCCTGTCTTTAACTCCGTTATTTGGTCAAACAATAACCTGGAATTCCAAAGAGATAAGCGAGACGCCATGCACCTGGACTAGAGTTAATTAATTCAGTTCCCATTCATGTTAGTTATGTAAACGTACACGTTCCTAAATATCCTGCTACAGTATAACAAGAACAAATGAAGAGAAAAGGAAAGAGAAAACGAATGGTGGCAAGCGGGACACTGTAACAAGGGGCAATTTACAACATTAAGTGTGACAAAATTATTGAAGCAAACCCAATCTCCAAACTCCAATACAAAGCAAGGGAAATAGAGCAGCCGTCTTCACGGGTTACGTACACTTGATAAAATAATACGATAAATGACATCGGAGTAAAGCTGAACTGCCGAAAAAAAAGAGAAAAAAAGAAAGAACGGATAAAAGTCCTGCGGGGGTCGAACCTCTCACCTTCCGGTATGGCGTTATGAAGAACCAGCGCGCTAACCGATTATGCCACATGGCTGTCCTGAAGATCGAGTGCGAAACTTAAATCTAAATACTATTGTGACAGTGTCGACTTGTGATGGCGCTATTCAACTTCTCACAAGTGGCAGCGTGGATTCGATCAATATACAGTTGCAAAGAAAAATTGGGAATCGTTCCGTAGAGATTGCATTCTCATTTTCAGTTTTAAATTGCAAAATTGTCAACCTGATGAGGAGATTTGAAAACATAAAATGCATGATTACTAAAGCTTATTGTCTCAGCTACAACATATTTATGTTTCAGAGGAAATGGAGCAAAATCAGATGAGGTAAAGGTGCTTAAACGTTGTCAAGTCAATGCATGGTTTAAAAAAAAATCACCTCCCATAGACATAACACGTAAACTTGTCTGATTTTGAGTCTTTACCTTTAATCACAATTTCTAGTGTGATGACGTCATCATATTTCAAAACCATTACATGGACTTGAAAGGCAAATGTTCAAACTGCAACATATCTGAATTTGGGATAATATTGAGCTTAAACAACAGAGATACGAGCAAATGAATGTCAGAAACAGTACCTCAAAAAAATCAATTCCACTTTTTTCATCTAAAATGACGATATGATGACGTCATCGCGTTTTCCTGGCAATATTGATACCAGGAATGTTATTTACAATTCATATACTTTTGTAATATGCAATAGAAATATAGGGTCAACGGACGATTTAAAGAGCTATGGCGAAATAAACAAAGACATGTTTTTTCACTATATTTGCAGAAAGACGCGCACGTGGAATTTCAACTTTGACGCCAGTGCATTCCTTTGTTATAGGTCGAAATCGATCAGAAATCAATGGATATTGTTACTCAAAGTATCAGGAATCCAAATCAGTCAAAAAAAATTGCATTTTCATGTTGCTTACGGGCTCTGCGCGCGAAATTGCGCGGACGGACGCGCACGCGAGAAAATGTTTGAAACGCTTAAAATTGTCTGAAACTTCGAGATTTCCCATTGGGAAGTCGTTTTGAGCCTTTTGAAATTTTGACGCGCGCTTACGCGCGCGTAATGATGACCTGTGTAACTAGCGTTAAAAAGTAAGATAGAGCGTGACCTGAACTTGATGTCCACCGAAAATGATACAGAAATGACATCTAGTTATGAAGTTATGATCGATCATGTGACAAGGTCCGAAAATCACAAAATGGCGCCTAGATGACGTCATAGATATGTTACTGTCATGAAAACCTTATTGTGGCTAGATTTTGTCATGAGACATGTTGACTGAAAATGTCATGTTATTTCGTAATGTCATTCTTGAGATATTGACGACACAAAATTGTCCAGAAAGAAAGAAGAATAAAAAAAAATAAAGAGAGATTTTGACAATCACAATAGGTGATACGCTGATAGCGTATCACCTAACAAGTCCCTCTCGAATAGCCTTTCTCACCCCCCCCCCCCCCCCAACCAATCAACTTTGATATTAGTATGTCGGCTCGGTCAGTAATCGTGGGATTTTGCTCACCAAAGTTTTTTTTTTTTTTTTTTTTTTTTTTTTTAGTTTAAAAGAGGTCGAATTATTGAATACACTCTCTAAACAGAGCTGCAGGTGAGCAAACACACAAAGGGAACCAAAATCAATACCACATCATGTTTGCATTGGAGTTTCGACACTGCAGTCACTGTTGGCAAAATGTTCCATCCTAACCGTCATACCTTAGATAATATTTTTATACCTTAGATGATATATTTCTTTTTTAATTCACTTCAAATTGTGTCATTTTAACGACGCATAGATCCGGAGGCGGGGATTAATTTTGATAAGTTGGATTAGATTGTTGTATTTGTTGTTTATTTGAAATAGATCTTAGTTTATGAGCGAGGAGGGCATAGACCATAATCTCCAGTTTGTTTGTTTTGGTTTTGGGTTTTTTTTTTTTTTGTTTACTAGAAGGCTTACTCATTTAAGCATAGCAATACTGTTAATGATGATCGCATGAAGACAGTGCAATTAAGTGGCACTGCTTCTCCAATAGTAAGTATTTTTGTCTCATTTGTATCGTTTCTTCTCATTGACTCTTTTTTATCTCTTTTTGAAAAGAAGAAGAAGAAGAAGAAGAAGAAGAAGAAGATGAAGAAGAAGAAGAAGAAGAAGAAGAAGAAGAAGAAGAAGAAGAAGAAGAAGAAGAAGAAGAAGAGAAGAAGTTATGCATCTGGGGTAATGGAATCTACAGCTGTGAGGTTAGTGCATTCATTGAGTATACCGTCACCTGATGTCATCTGGATTCATTTCTACCGAAGAGGGCGTGATGTGTGTGACTTCACGTTGGTGTGCAGTGAACGCTGTCTTGTGAGCGCTTCGACCTACAACAAACAAAAACAAAACACAACAAACAAGCCACAAATCAACTTCATTCTGAAAGATCTTGCACTGCCTGAAAAACTACTTATAAATGACTGCAAAGAAGTTGGCAGTTTGTCTTCAGAAAAACAAAAAGATGAATTAGATAATCATCGTCCTTTTTCTTCACTTTGGGAATTGATCACAAATATATTTTACATGAAGTCAGTCACAGCTCAATTCATTTATACTTTCTTAAAGTAATAATTTGAGTGCTCTTTCATTATGATCGGAAAAAAAACAACAACACGTAGAATGAATTCTCTTTATTTTTTTTTCTCATGTTGTCACCTCATTGTGACCTAACCAATTATTGTCGTTTTCTTACCCAGAGCTGACCAGATGTAACATGGGTTTAACAAAAAACTTTTAAGTTCATAACTTTTAGAATGGATCCGATCGGATTGAGAGACTTTCCTCACACATCAATGTTGTGCATGGTAAGTATATGTAATTCTTTATTGATTTGATCCACATGTAACTTGGAGGTAAATGCCCATCCAAGAATAAATTGCTTGTTTTGTTTGTTTGTACATTTCCATCTGTGTAGATGGCTGGATAGCCCATATTCAGCTACGTTAAGCTGGTCTTCCATGGGGTCCAGTTGGATGTGAGGTGGGACCACTTCACCGGGTTAAACACCCTGTTCTTTGCGATGAATGAATGAAGCGGGATCTTTTACATGCATGAGTTGTGACTCTCTCAAACACGGGACCTCAATTTTATGTCCTATCCGAGGGACAACTAAACTTCCCCTTGAAGAGTATAACATTCAGCAAGGGACAGCAGGGGAAGTTGTCCCCCTGAAATTAATTGAACTGAAGTGAGATTTGCAGAGTAGGACTTTTCTGAATCAAACTCTTTACAGCATCTCGAGAAGGGAAATGAAATTCTAACGTGGGATCATATCATATATTATGATCACAAAATATTGTGCGTTATTGGAGAATTATTGAATTACGAATTAAGATGGTGGTGTGGTATAAGAAATCATCTTTTTTTCAATTCCAAGTAAATGTTAAATAGGGGAAAAGTGACATTTTCGAGGGCTGTAAACCTTCATCGGCATAAACTGTCTTGTTCATTACACACACACACACACACACACACACACACACACACACACACACACACACACACACACACACACAAACACATTGTATATATGATATTGCGTGTATATTAGGCCTATTAGTTTTAGTCACAAGAGAAGAAGAAAAAAAGAGAAAAAGGAAGAAGAAGAAGAAGAAGAAGAAGACGATGATGATGATGATGATGAAGAAGAAGAAACTTACCAAGAAAGAAAATTGGCAAGTTGGAAACTACCTCGACTTTACCATGGTTTTGTGCTGGAAACTTCGAGTGACAATTTGACGTTTCCTGAATTTGATAATGTTGAATCATTATTTTCTCTTTGTTTCATGTCACATTTCCGAATCAATTTCAGCTGACATTTTACATTTCATACGTTTGAGATGCTTGTGTGAATAATACATGCGTCCGTCCCAGTCTTGACGTGCAGAAACAAATGATCGAGAGAAAAGTGGGTCACAATCAGGACCCACTTTTAGAATCGAGGAAATTCGCAATCTTCAAAGCATCAACCACTATGTTGTTAATGTTGTTCATTTATAATGTCGGTTCGAGATTTGTTTCAGTTCATGCTTCTCCAATTTCCTGAAGAAAAAAAAAACAGAAAAACTTTCACCGTTTATTCAGTGTACCTGCTTTTCACTATAGCAACAGTCACCTGTTAATGTTGTTTGTATTGCATTTTGACGCGTTGAGTTCTTGGGTAACACTAATAAAACGACAAGAGAACAGCTGCAGGGATTTTGATTTCCCGTCTGGCAAAATTCCTACTCATAACACAAGTACGAGACTCCTCCAGACTCCAGAGACGATTCCATCACGTTGTTTTGTTGACCTTTTCTGACCTTCAATGACGTAATGATGATTCAGCCGACGTGTAAAGTCAGCATCAATTGACATTGGGATAGATCAGGGAAAGAAACCGGAAAGGACAAACAGAAGAACAAACTTAAGCGGTGCATGAGAAATGTTGCAGAATACTAAGCGATGTCGGTCACGAAGATCAACAGACATATACTTTAATCATGTGATTTTCTACCAAATCCTGCGACATCGAGAAAATATGATTACGAGTGAAAAGAAGCGACATGACATGAGATGTGGTGTAAGAGAGATGCTACTCCATGACCTTGGTAGAGAGAGGGGAAGGATTCTTTCCATCCTCCTGCCTGTGCCTGAAATTGCCCTTGTGACTATCATTGAATGAAGCCCTCCTGGTATGTGCGTGTTTGAATTTAACATACAAGAAGCGAACGTTCAAATGTATTTGGCTGAGTAAATAAAATAAAAACAAACATTCAAACTGAAATAAGAAGAGTTAGCCTTTTACCACTTTGAGCCTTGTCTGGATAGAAGAAATAATTCTTTATGTCAACCATCTCCACCTAGGTTAAATATTTGACTTCTCTGCGATCACATTTAAAAATTCGGTTTTGCAAAAGTCAATCCTGGATGACATTGACAGTCAGAAAGTGTTTCCTCAAGTATGCAACGATGGCCCTACCAAACTGATTAACAAATTATATCATCTTTTCTTGAAGTAAGATTTATGATGGGATATGATATAACGACAGAAAACAAGTTTTTTGATGAGTATTGTTATCATTAATTTTCATACTAACATGGTACAACTCTCCAGTAACAACGCTGATAAAGTTGGCTTCGAAAGTCAGGGTAAAATTAAAAGAGAATCACCTAGTACAGGATTCATCACATTCTTACCTTATAACGCAGTTGTTGATATGACACTTCCAAATGTTTTCATGAAACTTCCAAATGTTTTCCTGATACTGTGATATTCAGAAAAACGACACAACAAGTGTGATGATGTCATCACGTCAAAAGTCACCCATTTTTAGCTGAACATAAACATGTCTTTTTTTTTTGGGGGGGGGGCAATAAATCAATAAGAAAGTAGCATGTATCCCATCCATTTATGTGTGTTTGTTTGTTTCTTTGTTTCTTTGTTTGTTTTTAGAGTAAAAAATGGGAGACTGTTAAAGTGATGGCGTCATTAAGTCTCCTAATGTGCCTTGTTTCATTATTCGTTGAAAACATACTATAAAACTATAGTTCAAAATATTCTTATTTCATCATTCAACTTACGAACCTTCGTCCATTCTGCTATAGTTCTTGACATATTTCTAATTAATCTCATGTACATGTAACTTTAATATTCAACTTTACCATGCAGATTTCATTTCAAATCTCGATTTAATGTCTAGATAAAACATGAATAAAGGTAACGAATAATGTTTAAAGAGCATTAGTGTAAATAAGAAAGGTTAAAAAGAGGACTGTAACAAGTCAAGAAAATGGTTTAGCTTCCATTGAACATCTCATATGGAAGTTCATTTATCTGTTTTCTGTAGAATTTATTGTAAATCTATTGATTTTGTGCTCATGGTAGATACATCGCTGACTAAAAGGTGTTGTCAGGGATTTCAGATTGCAGCACAGAATAAATCTAAATGAGCATAGCATCATGTCTTTAACAACAAAAAAGTTGAGGGACTGTGCACTTTTTATCAACAAAAATGAAATTGTGTGGAATTCCCCACTTGTTTATTTATATATAATCTCTCCTCTGAGACTATGACGTCACATGAATTTAACAAAACTATAAAAAAAAAATGAACTAATAATGCAGGAACAAAGTAGATATTGTCCGATTCTCCTCAAACTTCATTGATGTGTTCTTCTAATATTTATGCGTTCATTGGATCCGTACTACTGAGTATATGTTTTGGGGTGAATTCTCCCGTAGATTTTTATCCAGACAGTAAGCTGAAAAAAAAAAAAAGCTGTTTTCTTCTTTGAATGTTCATGCCAATCACTATGAAAGTCTAGAGACGAGCTAGAAAGCATGAAATGACTCAATCTGAATGTACTTTAAGGTCACAATCGCACCATAATTTCTGTTGCATGATAAACAATCCCTTCTTCACTTGAAAGCTGTAGAGGGCGCACTAGTCACTCGATCTTCCCAGTCTTGACGGATCATTGTGTCAACACTACACCTTGTTGATTTGTTTTATCCACTTTTTTGTTGGTTACTTCTTGTGTCAAAACAATATCCTTATTCAAGTTTTAGATTATTTTAAGTGCTTGAGTATTCTACCCCCAAGACTCCCTTAATTATTACAAAGACAGAATCTTCCTTGGTCGCGTTGGGCAGGATGAACTCTGCAAATAATTCTGATCTCGTCATTAGTATTTTTCTCTTTGATTATATCGTTGAATGTACAGAATCCGCACCCCTCCCAGTTTTTATGTAACAGGGAGAGAGGGAGAGGGAGGGGGAGCAAGAGAAAGAAGGAAAGAGAGAAAAGAAAATAGAGAGATAGAGGTAAAAAAAAAGAAAGACAGACGGACAGAAACAAAGGCAGAAAGAAAAGAAATCAACATATATTTCCTGCTAAATGAAACAGATTTGAAGAGATAGCCATCGTTCGTCCTGCAGCAAGACATATCCAAATACCCTCGGAACTTCGTTCAATGTTTATTTGTGTACACGAAAATAGGAATCCAAGAGGTGTTTCCACTCGATATATCGATGTGTCCTGTACTTATTTAGTATAACTGATCTGACAACGTGACTACCAATGCTGAAGGGAACGTTGAGATGACCTATACATAATGTCCTTCCTTGATAGAAGACATGAAACTAATTTTGATATGAGAATATAAATGATCAATATTGCCACGCCGTTCACACGTTACATAAAAAAAAAAAATCCCCAACTTGTACCGACTTGAACTTAGTCTACCATCCGACAAAAAAAAAAAATGAACGACGAAGCAAAGTGAACCTGTTCATACGGAATGTGTGTGTGCGTGTGTGATGTGTGCGTGTCACTACAGGTGGTGCAGTCTCCGTGTAAAGTTTTGTCCGCTTGTCCGGGGTCTATCTTCACACGGTCGGTCCCGATCCTGTTTCTCGCTCTCCCCAGCTGTAGAGCAGACCCCTCTCACTACCTCGAGCTCCGTCACTCGAACCTTGATATTTTCTGACCCCATTTTTCAGCAATTAGAGGACCAGGGGGACAAGAGTGTGGTGGTCTCTGTTCTCTGTTGAGAGTTTAAAGTACTAACTTTTCACTCCAACCGTCCTCTTTGCTGACTTTTTGGGAGTCGAAACGATCGTCGGTTCGTTCGAGACTTGGCGAGGTGTCCCCTGGGTTTGTTAGTGAGTACAGCGCACGGGAAGATTGGGCCACCGTACCTCCAGTGCTTTCTGACACGTTGCACGTCACATAACACCCTCTCCATCAAACGATTTGTCTAGAGATCACCAAGCGATAATTTGGCGCCATTGAATTGTGACGGTATTCTACAGTCTGCCATACCTAACACGATCACCTGAGGAGTGGCCGAGGTTCGAGGAGCAGGGAGTGGCCAGTCAAAATGAGGACTTTATTACTGTTTTGCCTTCCCGTCCTGTGGTTTGGGCTGGTAACAGCAAAACCGAGACCCCTGTTCTACAACGAGTTGATGGAAGATGCTGTCGAGGTATGTCACTTCAATTCATTCATAAATTCACCGTAGTGAAACTAAATTACTCTCTGCTATATTGCAATGTTTTCCGACATCCTGCTTTCGGGACGGAAAACTAAACATGCTAGTGGTATATTTAACGTTGGTAGACAGTAGATTTGAGCGAAACAATGAAGGGCCGTGCTGCGTTAAAAATGATGACACTGTAAATCTACCTACTGCGTCGTTGTGCAGTTATTTGCTTGAAGAAAGCAAGGTTTGTGTGTGTTTAGTGAGAGAGTGAAATGAAAAATGAGAGAAACCCAACAAACACACTTGGATTTGACCGTTCTACCATGACTTCACAGATTCAAATTTTTTTCTTGTGATATTTACTCGTTGGGCGGGAGAAGTTTGAGATGGATGACTCATGAGATCAGATGCCGAATTATTCCGTCAGTTCAAAACAGTGGTTTAACCTAGATATTAAACATGTCTGTCTGTAGACGTATTAGAGTTTGATTTCTAGAAGAGAATAGAAGAAAAGAAAGTAACTCGCAATCTATAAGATTAATATTTAATGTCAAAGCATGCAACAAATAAAAGTAACGAAATGCAGTGATGGTGCGCTGTAGGAGAAAAGTTCGCCAGAGTTCAATGGACATGTGGCAACATCAGCAGGCTGGTCAGCTTTTACGCTAATGATTCTTGACGTACTCCATACAATGTCGAGAGGAAATGCTTAGAACGTTGCACGATGTACTTGGATGTCTCAAATGGAAGCCAAATGTTGGCGCGGCGTGACAACCTCCGCTGCCGCATGATTTTTTTTTTTTTTTTTTTTTTTTTTTTTTAATGTACGATGATGCGGCGTAAAGGAGAGTAGCCCCGTTTTCACTGGTGGGTTTCTGGACGGTTACGAGTGACCTTTGACCCTTCCCCTTTCTTCTCCTTCTTCTCGATTTCTCTTATGTGCATCAAAACAGTGACTAAGTCGTGATGGTTATATTACATTTGTTTGTTAATTTGTGGGTCTGATTTTCCATCAATAGGGAGTAGTGATTTTCAACGCTGTGTCAGATGCACAACACTCTTTTTTTTTTTTTTTTTACTTTTTATTGGATGTAAACCAACAGGTAAACAACATATTTACAATATTTACAAAAGGTACACATAAAGTCAATATCAGCAAGGTCAACAAATCACACGCTAAGTATACAGATGCACAACACTCTTCACGATGCTATATGCTGTACCTAATATCATAGGTCACCTAAATATATGACTTCAATAAGTGGGTTGCCCCAGCCCGGAATGGCTTGACGGAAATTTGAAGTAGGTCATATTCTGAAGGTCGAAACGTTACGTAAGACTGTTCAGCAGCGAATAACATCAGTTACCGATTGTGAGTTATTATTACTTTTTTGTACATAGCATACCACGAGTTATGAAAGAATACAAGAGAGTCCTTCTTTCATCACATGGAGTTCTTTTCCCATTAGTGTTGATTTATCCCCGTTCTTGGTGGACGCGAGGGGAAAACTTTTTGAGAGCAACAGTTACTAGTGCTGTGTGCTAGTGAAAACCGGGTCCTCCTTCTCTTCCCCGGGGAGCGTAAGGACGATAACAAACTGTGTGTACGGCGAGAGAGATAGGGAGAGAGACTTGATGCTGCGGTCCACGTCTGGTGACTGGCGAGGTTGCAAGGGAACACACGCTTGTGAATGTGGTAGACCAGCCTGTTTCAAAAGCGCTTAGTCGACAAGTCTGACTCCGTAGACCGTACGTGGTTACGTGTGACGCACATGTCATTTGTTGGTCATGAAATTGGGCAGGCTTGTGTTTGACAAAGAACTCTTCTTCAAGTTCCGACTCATAGCAAGCAAATCTCGTCATCGAAAGCGCATGTGATACTAGAAGTTACATAAACTGATTTTTAACCTCATGTTCACTATACAGCCGCATTTCACAAAACGTTTTGAAGAGGTTGTGAAATATGAGATGATGCAAGGGCAGGTACTGTCGCGATCCTAAAGATCAGTTCAGGGGGTGAGTTTTTCTTCTCACCTCCCTGAATAACTGATCAGTTGCAGTCGTTGTAATCATTTTCATGTACAAAGAGGATCTCGGATTGTTAGACTCATATAATTGGGATGCACACACTATGACGCGAACAAATCTCGACATCGCGATCCAGACCTCGAGATTCTTGCCTGTGCGGACACACACACGCACACGCACACACACACACACACACACACTCACACACTCACAATCCCACTAAAGGCATAATTTACCATTTGCAGATGAAACAAAAACCCAACAGTACTGCTTCAATATAGTTCTAGAATGTGAGTTAGGGATAGAAACAACCACTGTAAAAATTTAAATCAGTAAAATTGATGTTAAGTATCGTTAAATATACAAAATGTAACAATAGTTCTCATAAAAATGTTTCCGATTAAATAATCTACAGTTACGCTTTATTGAGAAAAATACTGATGATCTCCTTATATTTTAGGCTTAATTGCAAAAAAAAAATTGCACGGTAGGATGTTTTTAACGTGGTACAACAGACCTACACCAATGCATGAAATTTGATAATTATTTTGAAAATTTCTTAAATCACCACTCCCAAAGGTAAACAGATCCCTTAAAAGCGCGATCAGCATTCCTGCCCAGATCTCAAGAAATCTTGTGGCTATTTTGGAATCTGATGATCTGAGAAATATCGCGATAATTCGCATCACGCGTGAGTGTGAAAACTGGAGCAAAAACAATCTTGAGATTCTCATTCCGTCATTCAAAACACGCATGACTGAACAGCAGGTCAATAAACCAGATCGTAATTCCACTTTGCGCATGAGCAGAAAAAAAAAAAAGGCAATGGGGCTGAAAGCAGCATGTAAACTCTTTGGAGCCATTGATTTTGCAAATCAGTCAGATGTTGTGGAGTTGACTTTTATGTTATCGGTTGTTGATCTGTCATATTTAGACCATTGACTTCCTTTCTCCAGCGTGTCAGGACAAAATGCGAATTAGCTGAACTTTGATGAACTTTTAATACTCTCTAATTTAGATGGATAAAGGCTTGCTATGTATAGGAAATCATTCCATTACATGCTCTCATGTAGTGTGTTACCCTTAATTAATGAATTGTCTTATTTATTATAAGTTTATGAAAGGGGGCCACAAATACCCCAACCCACGAGGAAAAGAAGACGCCACAATTAACATTAACATTGACATAATGGTAATTGATATGCAAAGAAGTTACAGGTTTTTACTCTCTTTTGTACTGATATTAGAGATATACACCTGTACTACATTTACTGTATGCTTACTACATGAAAAGATGAACTTTTCGTTTAAAGGTGAATGGAAATGTAAATAATAGGCCATAATTACCCAAGTCTCCCATTGTAATTGGCATTTTTGGGTGCAGAGTTAAGAAATATTAGAGTTTCGTAATTTCCCTAGTTTTTATTCAATCTTGATCATTTTTTTACTGTTGCGATTGTGACATTTTGTTAATTTACTCCACATAATTTTTAGGACTAACTTTTTAAAACTTGTACGGAATTGCCCTGTAATGAGATCAATTCCGCTATATATAAATGAAGCAAGCGATATACCACGGTTCATCCATTTCATCGAGTCTGCAGTGCAAGCAAGGCAAACGTGCACTATCATTATTACACTATTACCCTTGCAGCTGATGTTTAAACGACCCTTGACTCTTATGATTGACGTTTTGTTAATCGGAGATCAGTCTGTTGTTCAGGACAAGTGGTTTCAAACTTTTACTATTATTTAGTGACGCATGATTGTAAAACAGCAACCAGCGATGTCTTGGTGAAATCTTCTCAAAGTTATATAAGTAAAAAAACTACTTTCCTTCGACGTATGGTCATAATAAGCAACTGTTACAACCGCGAACCACACGCTAAAAAACGTGTTATAAAAGAACAATAGACTTTTCGTTGTTACTGTGAGTACAGTGTACTATGAAAGAAAGTGTGATTTTGTTCCGTGATAGTATAATTATTTTTATCCCTCCGCCACGAAGTGTCGCCGGATGCATTATGTTTTATCCGTCAGTCCGTCCTTCCCTCCGTAATCAATTTTGGGGACAGCGTAATTGAAAAACCGTTTGAGATATCGAAGGTAATGTGCCTCGCAACTTTTGGGTGCACATGCTGAAGATAAATAAAGATTCTCCAAAGAGAGTTTCAGGACATGAGGTAAAAGGTCAATTGAAAATGTTAAAATTTCACTTTTTTCTCCATTCTTGTGAATGGTTCAAAATGTCTTCAAGAATGAGACTTGGTAAATATGCATGTACTGACTGGTAGTGATTACCTAGGGAATTTGGGGGTCATGGATCAAAGGTCAGGATCAAAGGTCAAGGACATATCAAAGTTTCACTGTTTCCTTTATATTTATGCTAATGCCTGCAGGATTTTTCTTAGTAAATAGACGTCTACATTTTTTTCTTCGTAATCACAATTTTCTTAGTAAAGTAGGCCTATTACTCAATCGAGATTCTCTGGAAAATTTCCTGTTAGAAGTTCAAAGGTCAATAGGTCAAAGATTAAGGGTCAGAGGCAAGGCTATTTTTTTTTTGTACTGGAATTACACTTTTTCTTTATACCTTGAAAATTACTCAATGCGTAAACTTATTAAAGGGTCAAAAGTCAAGTAAAAATCCTCAAATCCCTCAATACGTGTACCTGCACTCTTAGACAATATAGCAAACCTATAGTTCAAGGAAAGTGAACATTCAACACATTTTTGACAAATCTGTCATTTCAATATTTTGCCAGTTATTTGAAACTGTCATCACACGCTGTGAAAACATTGTACTATACACCTATTAGGAGAACCATGCATTATGGCGGAGGCATACCAGTCGCCATAGCGACATTTCTTGTTTTTTAATAAACTACCTTGTCAACAGAGTAACCTTGGAAGTGGTACGTGAAAATACCAAGTTAGGGCCTCTTTTTTTGCTTGTACCAAAAATATCTGCTTTGCGCCCCCCCCCCCCTTTCACGGAATTTCTGGATCCACCCCTGACGTATACCTTATTGGATTTAAACATGTAAAATTTATGAATGCAGAAAGTCAGTCAAATATTCCAAGTATGTCACATTAATTTTATACTCATGTCGTGCCATTCAGAGAGTATTTTGACATCAAAATAACACATGAGCAACATTTGTTTAGATCGAGGTACAACTTGTATAAATAGACTATCGTGGATTTGTATAGGAGCATTTCATGTCACCAGGGAGGTAAGACTTCCTCTCACCTCCCTGATGTCACATAGGTTGAGTAGCTCGGCAGGGGATCATCTTGGGTCTCCCCAAGGAGGTCTCATACCTCCTTGGTCTCCCTAGGGCTAGCAGGTGAAATTCTTGGACAAATTCAGAGCTAGTCTGTAAAGAAAGAATAAGATTTTAACAAGCACAACAGCGAAAATTTGATCAAATTTGGATTAAGATAACATTTACAAGGGAGTTATGACATTTCGGGCGGTGAGTTAGCTCAGTCCGTAGCGCGTCTGCCTCACTATCCTATATAGGGCCCGGCTTCGAACCCGAGTCTGGACTGAGCAATGGTTGTGTGTAAGCATACCGTCCCCTCTAGCAAGAGGCAAAACACTCTGTCCCTCGGATAGGACATAAAATGGAGGTCCCTTGTATGAGATAGTATTAAATGCACGTAAAAGATCCCGCTTCATTCATTCATCGCAAAGAGCAGGGTGTTTAACCCGGTGAAGTGGTCCCACCTCACATCCAACTCGACCCCATGGAAGACCAGCTTAACGTAACTGAATATGGGCTATCCAGCCATCTTCTCAGATGGAAGTGGAACCCCCAAAAATCTAAACATTTGCTTAATTTTTTCAGTACGATTCTCGAACAATTGATGTGAATATGCAAGTCAGTAAGCTGATGATGTCATCAGCTCACAACTCTCCATATTTTTTTGAAAAAATGACGAAAATTAAATTATCTGCTAAAAAGTGTGAAACAAAGTTATTCTTGACCTAACAGACTTTCATACGAAATTATTAATCTGATATAGGCCTACTATATTAGGCACAACTACTATATTAGGCACAACTACGTTTGAACAATATCAAGCAAACGAAAATAATTAATACAAACTACAGGGCAAGTTGTGAAGGGATGATATCATCAACTCACTATTTGCATATTTTTATTGACTTTTAAAGAACTGTTTTGTGGAAATTAAGAAAACTTTACTCTTTCATAACTTCCCAAATTTTTAGTTGATTTTATAAAATTCTCACTGCTGTGCTTGTAAGAAAAAGTAAACTCACTCTTTTCATGCCAGTGCTTTAACATACAGTAAACATTGTAATAACCATAACAATAAGACATGTTCAGATAGAGGTCGATTTGCAAAGCATGACTGTATAGTGTATTGTCATTGTCTTCGTGATATCTAATTATAGTTGTCCGTCCTTGAACTAAACTGTAAATGAAATTGGTGACAGAATATGCCTAAAAGCAAAACGTGTGACATGAAACAATAAACGTCTTTTTAGATGTCCTTATACTTATCCCTGAATATACAAATACAGGAGGGACCTTCCCGCCTGCTAGAGAAAGAATGCTTGATATAGGCATTGTTTAATAGTATTCAGTCATGGCGAAGATAATGCCATTCAAACGTGGCTTCATCTTCTGGTTATCACCTCGATTTAGACTGCGGTAGTAGCTATACTATACACTTGTAATTGTTCCAAACCCCTGTGAAGTTTCCCTGACCGTCGAGAAGAACATACACGTATTGTGTGACTGTGAAGGCTGTCGCTGTTTCCAGAAAATTGTGGAATATTTCGAGTCCTTTTTTCCGTGTTTTGTTTGATATAAAATTGTATGACATTTTTGTTTTTATGGTTTCTTCGATTCTTGGATCTATTTCGTTGGTAAATTAGCGTGTACGCCTACTCGGAAATAAGAGTGGCATGTATGCTGTCATTTTGACCGTACTATCCCTTTGTGACGCGCGGTAATTTATGACATCTTTGTCTTGTTTCATTTCAAATAAATGTCTACGTATATACAAGTATTTATCAGACACTAACTCCTTGGTATATACCAAAGCCTGCGTAGGACTATAGGAGCTGCTAAATAACAAGATTCTCGATTAATTCGTATTTGATTCGCATTGTATAGAAGTTGACGATGATTTCAGTGGTCTCCTCGCAACCAATCTTGGAGATGGACAGAAGCTCTACCTCCTTGACTGGAGTTAAGACACGCCCATTTCCTTCGTCAGTATACTTGGTCGAGTTTGTGTTACGTTGTCCTCCTAGGCCACGAACAAATATATCGATTTGTGTGACGTTATAGATATAGACCTGTATATGATATACTGGGGATTTCTTGCACACCCTCAAAAATCTCTTGAACAGCACTGAAGAATTGTTGAGATGGGCTGGCGAAATGAATGACAATAGGCCGATATGTTTATTCTTGATGATCATTATTCTTCAGAAAAAAAAAAAGTGTGTATGGGAGTTTATGAATCTTGGAATAGGAATTCACTATGTTTTTCTTCCTTGAAGAGCAGCAGGAATTAATTCCCTTCAGATGTATGTCTTCTTTG
The DNA here is from genome assembly GCF_964275005.1 of Diadema setosum. NCBI lineage: Eukaryota > Metazoa > Echinodermata > Echinoidea > Diadematoida > Diadematidae > Diadema > Diadema setosum. Next base: position 449,735 of record NC_092704.1, read on the forward strand.
TTAAAGATACGAGACTAGCACCAAAAAAAAACAAAAAAAAAAAAAACAACAGAACCAGAATAGGAACTGAAGAGTAATTGGCTCAAAGCAGGTTTGTACTCAAAACCAAGGGCGCAAATATCCATGGAGACAGGCAAATACAACTATGGGATTTGATAGCCGTAAATAACATTGAAACCACAGGAAACAAATCTCGCATGTTTTCCTTCGTATTTACACAGGCAAGATCCAACGTCGTTCGCTGAAAGATGGATGGTTCTCTAAATATTATTTTTTCTTTTTCATGAAATCCCATCAAGGTCACACGCAGAGAATTTGATTTCTTTCGTCGTGTCTGAGTCTCTCTGTTACCTTGGCAACGTCTCGACGCCATATCGTCACTTAAGTGAGGTGCTCAGTATCTTCCTGTCTGGAGTGACTGTTTCTATATTCACACAAACTGGGAGATGATTGGTTGATGTTGAAAAACATAGTGATCGTCATGATCCATGATATGATGTAATGATTGATGTGGCAGGTATCGATCACAATTTAACCAATGTGGCGTGGGAAGTTTGTATTTTAAGCAGAAATTATCAAAAGCTGGTTTGAAATTAAGGCTCATACAGCCAAGTGATTATCAAAATTCAGCTTGCGATGATGGTGAGTTAATCACAAAATATATTCGACTACCTCCTCTGAAGTAAGGACGCCGATTCATGTCTTTTGTCCATATCCCTGCATATTTACTGTCATGAAATTAACTGTCATCAGCACCGTAATGACCGCTGCTCATATTTATGTATGTGTATGTAGGCCTGTATATTATACAATGTATATACCATTTTCTCACGAATTTAAGAATCACAACGAGCAGCAAAACTTTCTTTTAAAAAGATAATTCTTTGCGACTCTGTTCAAGTCTGGATACAGTGGCGTATCTAGGGTGGGCAAGGGGGGCACGTGCCCCGGGCGCCACTCCTTGGGGGCGCAAAAAAAAACGAAAAAAAAAACGAAGAAGAAGAAGAAAAAAAAAAGAAAAAAAAACGAAGAAGAAGAAGAAAAAAAAAGAAAAAAAAAACGAAGAAGAAGAAGAAAAAGAAAAGAAAAGATAGATACGCCACTGTCTGGATATAATTCCTTTCTTTTGTTCCTCCATTTTCTAACAGGATAGCTAAGATTTGTGTGCATGAATGACCTAAAACACATCTCATCTATATTGTGTTCTGTGTTCGTGAATAATCCATTTTCTTTTAGTTTTCAACGGACGCAATTTTAGGTATTCAATTATTTTGTATCTCGGAGAAAGTCTTGTTCGTTTGACTTACCTTTACTTTAATATAGGAAAAGTCGACTGGATCATAGACTAAAATTTCCTGCTTATTTTCAGCCCCAGTGGATCCCCGGACGCAATTTTAGGTATTCAATTATTTTGTATCTCGGAGAAAGTCTTGTTCGTTTGACTTACCTTTACTTTAATATAGGAAAAGTCGACTGGATCATAGACTAAAATTTCCTGCTTATTTTCAGCCCCAGTGGATCCCCTGCTGACTGAAAATGAAAACATAGAGCTCCATGATATCATAGGTTTGTGTGTTTACACACAGTAGAGTTGATATTGAAACCCGTTGACAAGTAGTGGGAAAATCCAATTATTGACCTCTAGGTCAAAACATTTTGACATTTGTTAAACCTTGTGAAAATATTACCCCACAATGTTTACCTCGGGATCACGATGTAGTGTAAAGCAGTGTTTTTCAACCAGTGGGCCACAAAGCTCTCGCAGGTAGGCCGCGATCTACCCCCCCCCCCCCACCAAAAAAGAAAAAAAAGAGAAAAAGAAGAAGATTCATATTCCGATAAACCGCACAGCACAGGCCTTGGTGAAGTCCGCTTACGTTACGCAGAGAACGCTTCCACACAAATTCCAAAATCTCCATAAAGTTTGACGATCAAGTCAAGAGGACGTCAAGAAGAGATCGCTCAAAACATCCAACCATATAAACTTTTTGCAATAAAGCCTAAAATATAAGGGACATTTTAGAACTATTTTAAAGGTAGGGGATACCTTTTACAGACCTCCCAAAATGCAGCAAAACATTAAATATGAACCTCAGGGGACTTGTTTAGGCCACTGCTGAGAAATTTGGAAGTAAACAGTTATCTACAATTTGAATAATGCACAAAACTCAACTACTCAGTAGTTCTGTGTGTCAGCCACACTTAAGCCTTTTTGTTGCAGTCTTCTGTATTTTTTATCTATAAACACAAATCTAAAAGTATAAGAGCTGAGATGTAATAACATATAGGTGTGTGGCAAGAATGTATATAGAAATGTTTGTAAGTTTTGATGAACTTTCTTCACAAAATATACATGATGGACACACATGCAGTGCATGGGTCTGCAAAGGTAGCCTAGTAATGTACTGGAATTTACGGTGAGCCCCGAAAAAAATTCAATTCAAAATCTAACGGTCAATAAAAATGTACTAAATGTTACCTTCCACTTTCAATACTTTATGGGAGTTTTTAAAATGATACTCTCTTCAACATAACACTGTATTTATACAACTCTTCATTTGAGGCATGCAAATGGGATTCCCTACCTTTAAAGCACTAATACTGGGATTTTGTTTCATCTGCAAATGGTAAATTATGCCTTTAAACGAACTCCACAACTCCATCAACACTAATCTAACGTCCGACAATGAATGGGGGAGACAGTATTATGGTCGGACCCAAACCATGTCCTCTCAGCACGTGACTCTCAGCACTCTGATGCATTGACGATAGGAAGAGATATATGGTACAATTTGTACCATGGACCTATTGATAGTACCCAGTTTCCATTGTCAAAGTTTTCGTGTGTATGTGTGTGTGTGTATGCGTGTGCGTGTGAATGTGAATGAGTTTTCCTGATATGTGTCGTTTGGGAGAACACACAATGTTGTCAAATTTAAAAAAAAAAATGTGTAAAAATCAAAACACACAAAGAAGTGTTAAAATCATCAGCAGTCTCTGCACACCGACCGCTCACCGTGAGCAGCTTGCATCAGGCTTTCGACGTGTTTGCTGATTTGTTTCTGTTTTCAAAAATTAGAGAAAGGTTTAGAGTTTCCAAAATACCTCTTGATAAATTTCCCGAGCTTCACACGATCTTTCAGTCCTAGGAAATAAAAAGTGCCGGAAGGTCACTGATCACACATTAGGCCCGTTCACACACAAGGGAAAAAGTGCGATTTAAAAATCGATTTTCTTATCGCGATCAAAATTTCGAAATTTTTTCCAGTGTGGACAGAAAAATCTCACTAATTACCGCGATCCTTATCGCGATCCAACTCGCACTATTAGTGCGATTTTTCAGAATAATCGCGATTATTTTGCCAAGCGTCGTGTGTGTGAGCGCGATCGAGATTCGGAAATCGGTATTTTTAGTCCCATCGTTCGCAGCGCGTGCGAAACTCTATTGGGACTGCGGGGTCAGTCTTCGGTCATGCAAGATTCGCGCATGCGCAGTTTGGCCACTGATCGTTAACTTTCCTTGCTGCGAAGTGCGTTTTTTCCCTGTGTATGAACGGTCGAAAAAAAAAAATCGAAATTTGGATCGCGATTGAAATTTCGATTTTCGTTGTTTGTGAACGGGCCTACCGTATATCAACAGAAAAGTTCAAACGAAAACGTGAAACTATCGAGGCCCGTTCACACACAAGGGAAAAAGTGCGATTTAAAAATCGATTTTCTTATCGCGATCAAAATTTCGAAATTTTTTCCAGTGTGGACAGAAAAATCTCACTAATTACCGCGATCCTTATCGCGATCCAACTCGCACTATTAGTGCGATTTTTCAGAATAATCGCGATTATTTTGCCAAGCGTCGTGTGTGTGAGCGCGATCGAGATTCGGAAATCGGTATTTTTAGTCCCATCGTTCGCAGCGCGTGCGAAACTCTATTGGGACTGCGGGGTCAGTCTTCGGTCATGCAAGATTCGCGCATGCGCAGTTTGGCCACTGATCGTTCTTTCCTTGCTGCGAAGTGCGATTTTTCCCTGTGTATGAACGATCGAAAAAAAAAATCGAAATTTGGATGGCGATTGAAATTTCGATTTTCGTTGTTTGTGAACGGGCCTCCAAAACTTTCCCGCCGTCTGTGATATAACGCATGAGACAAGTCTTCGTTCAACTAGCCTCGGGAAGTACGTCTATAATTTAATATCCGAGAAACTAAGACGTTTGTTTCGAAGTTGATACTTTTAACTTCTGTTGATTGGATAAGATTTGTATGAGTCAAGGGTCATGTGACCGTGAAACTCTTAGGCATCATAAACATGTACAAACTTTCTCTCTCAGATGGCGGGGAAAGATGGCTTGTTCCTTCTATAAGAACACACGATTTGCCATGAACTTTCTCGACATTATCATTCAACCTTTGACTTCAATCAAGTGCTCACAGGGTGAAGAGAAAGAGTGCCAAGAACAGTGGCCTTACTTTTTCACCGAGCGGTCTCTTTTACCAGAGTTTTTTAACGATACCAGTGGAACTTCGTCCAATAAACACACCAAGAGATTCCAGGAGATGGATCCCAGTCCCACCCACTCGCTGTATTCCATCAAAGTACGTGACCATCCTTCACGTTTTGATGTATTAAGCTGACCTTGATAGATCTCAATCGACCAGGATGGTCTTTGTCTTCACCTCTATCCTACTTCTTAAAATGAAATAATCTCCCAATGTGTTTCTTTCCGCCATACCGAATAACATTCACAAGCGTCCAGCTCTTACCATATTGTAGTTAAGTTGATGATAAAAGGTGAAATACTTCACAATCATTCAAATCTGTGTGTGAATGCCTCCTCACCAGGAACAGGTAGATTCCATTGTATTTATAATTACGTAAATGAGCTTTGTCAGTTTGATAACTGGTCTATATTGCTGCACCGCCTGCTCGAAATTCCTCCTTGCAACATGCTAAAAATCTACGTTTTGAATACGCACTAATGAAAAAAGGAATTTACATCAACGAGCGAGTGATGCTAGAAGTTTGTGTGATATATCCAGTATGGAAAACAACATAATAATAATCGGAAATTCGACTACGGAATGACAAGTTTTAGATCGCAATAACCTGAACATTTATGTCACAGCGCTTATACCATTAAACTTGATTTCACTGGGCCATGGTTGACTCGGGACGACCTGTGTATAGGGTAAAAAGACTTTCCGTCCGTTTCGGCGAAGTAATTTGTATTGTTAATTGTCATAAACTGGTCCCAGTCAGGGCCAGATGTTTTTTTGCTATTTCCAACCACAGGTAGATTTTATGGATTTGCCTGTCCGGTATATCAAGGTTATTTCCATATGTACCAGGGTAAACTGGTTCACTCAGAGAGGTAAGTCTCACCTCATTGGTTAACCCATGGACCTTAACCGGTGTAGACAACATACAAGAGGTGAAAGGCTGCGAGTGCGTACATAGGGACAAATGTCAGCCAATTACTATGAACTAGCAGGTCAATGAGAGTATGGTAAACAGAAAGTATCCTTTATACTCTGGATATTGTATACACATTTCTTCATAGCAGACCGGAGATCATCTTGCTGTCCCTCTTCGGGCACATCATACGAACATACTCAGAAAAACAATATAAGTCAGGAATTCGATGGCGTTAGTGACTTTAGCCTTGGTGGAGGTTTGTCCTCTCCGAGTGAACTCTTTAAGACGTCCGAGAGCCCATTACTCCCCTACGGCTTCCCTTTTTCTTCTTCACTTTGTCATTTGTCACAACTCATTTGTCGGGCTGGTTTCTTTCTTCGTGGGAAAGTCAGCGATTTTCTTGTAGCTCACTAGAACTCTGTATGATCATTGGCTGTTTCCGAGTTGTGTTTCCTCCTTTACGTGAACCCAGTGCCAACAAGGGGACATTAGGCCCTAATGTGATGTTAACACGGTTGACAGAATACAATTGGATACATGACCAGAACCTCTACAGTAGATTTAGGCAATGACTATATTGAAAAGAATACACACATAAATATGTATTTTTTTCTTTTGCCATTTTTGCCATTTTCTCGCGAGAGAACAATCTATCTGCATGCTTTGGCTTCCAGCGAGAGCATATCACCGCCTGACATCAGCAGGTAGGGCGAATGGTCGAGACACGCGTGGGACCGCCATCCCGCCCCGCGGAGAGAACGGCTTGGGATGGCCTAGAAAGTGCAAGCTAAGGGTTTACCTAGTCATGACCTTTCGCTCTTCCTAATGGACCGTGAATACCTCATCGTCTAGCCCATGTCATTTTCTAGGAATATTTCAAGGTTAACTTCTTCCGCCCAGTTCGTTTGTTTGTGAGAAAATATAGTTTCCTCCATTTGGAAGCATATTTTGATGGATAGAGGAAATTACAAATGTAAGCAAGTATTTCGTTTTAGATCATTGCAAATCACGACTGAAGATGCAATCTTATCCGTGGTTTGACAAATAAACATGTCATCTCCTAGAGGCTCCCAGTTTTTACCAGTACCAGTAGGAATCTCTTAGTTCTTTGACTGCCAAACAAGTGTACTTCTGACGTGAAGTTTACATTGAATTTTGTATTATTTGCGACTATACTACTAAAACACTGAATAATCGTTGCTTATTTACGTCGAAAGTTGGCACTGTTATCTTGTTTTTCTTTTCGTTCGACATTAACAAGGAAATATTCAAGAATTCAATTCAAAGGGGAATTCCCGTTGAGTAAAGAGTTAGTATGAAATGGAGAGTTTTTGAAGCACAACAGTGAAAATGTGATCAGAAAATAGGATTAAAACTTAGGAAGTTATGAAATTTTGCAAAATACTGCTATTAATAAGCAAATGAGTGAACTGATGATGTCATCTCCTTACAATTTTCCATTGATCGTGTTGAGAAGAAATGACGAAATTTCAATTTTTCTGCTCTAAGATTGTCAACATAATGTTATTCCTGAAAACAATCATCTCTCAGATGTGCACTGTAGGATTTGATACTGGAGCATAATTACGTTTGAACAAAAGAAAAGAACAACAACAAAGTTGGGAACTTTCATGATTATGCATGTGCAAACAAGTTGTGAGACGATGACGCCTTCAACTCACAATTTGCATGTCATAATTATTGAATGTTCAAGAACTGTGTTGAGAAAAATAGAGAAGCACGGTTCACAACTTCATAAACTTCCTTATTTTCTTTTCAGATTTTAATCAAATTTTCAATGTTGCATTATGAAATGTTATCAAGTCTTTTTAGCTCACCTGACCCGAAGGCTCAAGTGAGCTATGGCGATCGCTCTTCGTCCGTCGTACGTCTTGCGTCGTCCGTCGTGCGTCGTCCGTCATGCGTCGTGCGTAAACTTTTTACATTTTCATCTTCTTCTTGAGAACCCCAAGACCGATTTTCACCAAACTTGGCAGGTAGCATTTCTTCGGGGTTAGGATCTCAATTTGATCAGATTGGCACCATGCCCCACCGGGGGGGGGGGGGGGGGGGCAGGGGGCCCATAGCCCCTAAATTAAGGAATCTTTAAAAATCTCCTTCTCTAGAACCAGAAGTGATACTAAGTTAAAGAGCTAAAATTAACACCATGAGTAAATATATTGATGATCGTAAAGATTCAAATTTCTTCGTGGCAGGCCCAGGGTTGTCCCCATTCCAAAAATGGCCCTTTATTGTAAATTTTCATCTTCTTCTTTAGAATGCAAAGCCTAATTTTCGCCAAAATTGGCAGGTATTATCACTTGGGTGATAGAATATATACTGTATTCACACAAATGGGTACAATTCCCAACTGTGGGGTGGGGAGACATAGACCCCACCCCCCCCCCCAAAAAAAAAAAACAACAACAACAACAACAACAACAACAACAACAACCCAAATTAGAGAATCTTTTCAAATCGTCTTTTCTTTTTTACTCCACTTTATTTTCCCAATTCACATGCTGCTTCATATACCAAATACATGCATAATAATGAATAGTACATTATGGAAAAAAACAAATAACATGAAAATCTAGACGATTCTTTTTCATAGCTGTGATGCGTTCTGTATTTTCCAAATGCTTCATAGAAAACAGAAACGGACTTAGAGTTGGAATGATATTTTTGACTTAAGAAGAAAATATAAAATATTTTGCATAAAATAATTGTATTCACGAAATGTCCTCTTTCAACGTGCAAAGTTCCAAAACAGATTTCTTCATCTGTGAACATAACATTGCGGACATTTTTAGCCTTGAGCAAAAAAAAAAAATAAAATACTTCACACCAGAAAGATGACACATGGTTACATTTCAGAAATAAATGTATTAATGTCTGTTTATGAGAGTCACAAAAATTACAAATTGCAGAATCACTGATACCTATTTTACATAGACAATATTGAGTAGCGATTTTTCTATGTACGAACTTAAATTGAAAATTACGAATTCTATTCTCTATCGACGATCTATAGATCAAAGAAAAACGAGACTTCCATAACAAAGAATCTTGTAGGTTCAACAGTAAATCAGTTTCCAATTTTACTTGATGGTCTGTCTCTGAAAGTGTGGTTTTATGATTCTTTACAAAGTATGGGTAACAAAATTTTGAAACTCTTTTGGATTTAAGAAAATTGTTCAGTAGAAGATCACAAGGATTCGAAAGTAATACAGCACTTTGACAATCTATATTTTGTTTTATGGTGAATTTCCATTCTTGAGGAATGGCATATACTATTGAAAAATAAATCAAGAATAACCCTGGATTAAATTTCTGGAATATTTGGTCATAATTCATGAAGGAACCATCAGGGTTGATAATATCTCCTATGTAAGTCATATTTGATTCAAACAAATTTCTAGAATAAATAGGCTGACCATCAACTAAAATATGGGAATTAAACCATAATGGCTGTGAAACAATTTCCTTGAATTTAACTGGGTTGTAGTACTTGTAATGACACCATGCAAAAAGAACATCGTACCAAAAAATATCAATATTATCATTTAGAATAAGGTGCCGAGGTGAAAGATTCCATTTAAAACACATATCACCGCCCAAAGTTTTTACATACATTCTAAGAAAAACTTTATGTTTACTCTCATTTTCTTTATCAAGGTACCTCTTTACCCAAGTTATTTTCATACCAGAGGTAAAAGATTGCAGATGCGGCATTTTCAGACCACCCTCATCATAATCATTATACAACAAAGAACGTTTTATCTTATCGTTCTTATAACTCCATAAAAATCCAAAAAAATAATTTTTGAACCTCATCAAAGAAAGATGGAGGAGGATTTGGCAATATACTTCAAGGATAAATCAATTTTGGAATTATTAAAGATTTTATAATAACAATTTTTCCATACAGTGTCAAAGATGTACAATTCCACAAATTCAAAACTGCTCTTATTTCTGCAATTTGAGGTCTGAAATTCAAATCATAATAATTGATACAATCAGAGAGTGGAATCTTTATTCCTAGATACATAAACAAATCTGTTGGCCAAATAAATGGAATGTCTCGGCACAATATTTCTGAAAAACCTCCAAGTCTGACTACATTGTATTTCTCAAGGTTTATTTTTAGACCTGACATTTTTCTATAACTATCCAACACTCCAAGACATTTTCTTCGATTCAATTCATTCGGCTTCAAAAACATAATTGTGTCGTCTGCATATTGACATATTTTCACCTCCATATCGTATATTCTTAATCTCTTGATTTCCTCATTTTGCCGCATTAAACAGCCAAGTAAATCTTCTTTTCTTATTGTAAACTATTTGTACTTCGTGGAAGGTGAACTTGCGATACACAGGTGAGCGCGAGACCCCCGGGTCTCTTAAAGGGAAGGTAAACCCAAAGAACAATGTGGATTGAGTGAAAGCAGCAACATTAGTAGAACACATCAGTGAAAGTTTGAGGAAAATCGGACAATCGATGCAAAAGTTATGAATTTTTAAAGTTTTGGTGTTACAACCGCTGGGTGAGGAGACTACTAGAGGATATGACGTATGAGTGGACAACAATACAAAGAAAATATAAAGGAAATTCAACAAATATTCACTTTTCTACAATCATGAAAGAGCAATGGACCAACCGCTTTCAGAAAGCAGGGGGAATAATTGCTACCCTTAACATATGTCAATATCAAGTTGATGGAATTTGTAATTTTCATGAAAAATTGATTTTTGCAGAATTTTCTTTATATTTTCTTGGTTTTGTTGTCCACTCATACGTCATAACCTCTAGTAGTCTCCTCACCCAGCGGTTCCAACATCAAAACTTTAAAAATTCATAACTTTTGCATCGATTGTCCGATTTTCTTCAAACTTTCACTGATGTGTTCTACTAATGTTGCTGCTTTCACTCAATCCACATCGTTCTTGGGGTTTATCTTCCCTTTAACTCTTCCGCAATTCCATGCCGCTCCATACTGCAACATATGCTACGACATCTGTCGATGCTGGTTCAGTCAAAGTCTACATGCAATACAAGTGATTACTGCTTTTGGCAGAAATGCAAATCTAAAAGTAATCGCGGCTGAGATTAAGAAAAACAATATTCTCTCTAAGCCCCAGGTTGAGATCTTTGTAAGTCCAGAGGGGAGACCCATTACAGGGAAAATCTAGTCCAAATATAAGTTAGTCATAAGAAAGAGTCCAGGAAACAGTTATTGAACAGTCCATTATGAATATGCAAATGGCAAAGTGAGCATGTCGGCCTGTCACAACTTGCCATATAGTTTGTAGGCCCTACATCAAATTTTGAAATTTCCAGTTTTTCATTCAAACGCAATTATGCCCGAGGGTCAAATCCTGGTAAATCTATTAGTATTACTATTTGATCACTATTCTGAAGTTATTCAACCAGGAATAACATTTTGTTTCAACCTTCAATGACAAAAACATTTCGTCTTCGTCATTTTTTTTTTTTTTTTTTGTACGCGATCAATGGAAAATTGTGAGGGTATGACCAAGGAGGTTCTAGAGAATGGAGTCACAACCGTCTTATTTCTATGCTAGATGTTCGAAGCCGCCGCTCAAAAATATTTGAAGCATGTGCCAAACAGGACAGGTACTGCTGCGCAGATACGAAGACAATTGACTCGTGTCTCATTGCATAATCATCAGCCACTTTCAAAGGAAGATATGTCTTTGTGATGGTAATTACTTTTCGCTATCCCTTCTTATAAAAGGTAGGTGGTACAGACACGAGGATGCGCGAATAGAAATTGAGCAAAAATGCTGAAATAAAGATGAAAATTACTCGACTGGGCATACCCAGGCACTAATCTGATATATCTATCAATTAAGAATTATACTTGAAGATTATTCCATATTTATTTCATTTGTGGAAATTAAGCGGAAAAATGATAAAACCAGCTTTCCAGGATGGTACAGTTTTAAAAGATTTCACATGATACAACTATGATTTACACTTTTGTTTTACATGCTTTGTCATTAAGTGAAATTTCATTTCATTTAATATTAAAGTAATAAGCAAAATATGGCCAACATTAAGATAACGTTCAAAATGAATCTTCAGATTGCTCAGCAAGACGGCGGCGTCGAACATCCATCATCAAAGGCACAAGTGCACCAGTGGAATTCTTTTGTACATCAATGGAAATCAGACAACTGTTTGAATAATTGCAGCCAGTTGGAACTCCATGTATAAAACCTCCTTGGTATGACATGGTTAGCTCACTCATTTGCACATTCATATCCACTGTACAAGAACTGTTTTGTACAGTGACTGTACAGTAATGGTTGAGGTGAGGATTCAGCTTGTAACGTTTTGTGAGATATTTAGAAACTACTCTGAAATGTTAAAGAGCATACAATTCTAAGGGGAATCAAAAGATTATTTGATGAAAGTCGGTATTGAATTAGGAGCAGCCTACTTTCGCCAAATGAGACTGGTGCGTTATCTTTCTATTTACTCTTCATGGTGTTATAAGTGTTTGCAACCCTCATTGATTTTTTTCTCGCTCCACTTTTTTGTCGTTTTATAATCTCAGGACAAGATCGATGATGACATCTTCCAATCAAAATCGAGAACGAAGCGTCAATCGGTGACGTCATACAAGGAAACAAAGCAGCAGTTAAGATTACTCAAAGTGCGTATGGACGATATTCAAATTTCACGTGAGTAGTCCTATTTTGTTCTGAATTTCTACAAGAATTGTTTGCGTTTTTCTTATAAGTGCTGGATTTATTTACTTTTCCTCTTTTTTTTTTCACAGAAATAAACCCATCGATGATGTCAAGATATCTTAATGTGAAGGCCTATCTAAATGTAGTTAATGTGCAGTTGATGTCCTATGTGCCTTTATATTTTACCCCGTGGCATTCTACTTTCTGTTGTGTTAATGTGCAACCATTTTTTTTCTTTTGTTCTTTTGCAAGAAGAATGAAATCAGTGCTGTGTATACACTGTCTCAAAGCAAGTGAATCTACCTTATCATGTTTTTCTCAGTGATATGCCCTTCATGTACATAAAAGCACTTATGTCTTGGCCTTATCACCTTCAAAATGAAATGACACTTGGGCTCAGCATCCAAGCTTGTATGCTTGGATGGAAATGAAGTTTAGATTGCTGTGGCCAATCTGATCTTTGAGTGGGCATTTGAAATCGTACAGCGTTTATAAATCGGTAGCACCGTAGAGATGTGTAGGATTATCTGTGCTTCACCTGATAAAAAAATTTGGCTTTACCTGACTTGGTACCTTCAACAGCCTGTGACCCCGAGGACGTGTTAAAGGGCGTGCAGTGTCCAGAGGAAGACAAGTGTATCAAATGGAACCAGGTTTGTGACGAGGTTCAAGACTGCGGTCTACCACAACTCGGAGAGTGCCTCAACCAAACTGTACAGCAGTACCGGATTGAACGGGAGGACCTGTGCAACGGAGATGAGAACAGAGAATGGTGTGATCTCAAAAGGCACATTCCACGAAGTACGTCCGCCTCCCCCCCCCCCCCTTCCTCCTCTTCCTCCTTATATTTTTTTTTTCTGTTGAAATACTAAATTAACTAATCACGTCTCTTATATAGACTAAAATGTGAAATTTCCATTAAGGTAATATATCATTAACCAATAGTAACAAAATTAAATAAATTGAAGAGAAATCACATACGAAAATTATGCACTTAATTCATAACTGGTAGCAGTTGTTGTTTGCAGTAGAAAAAAAAGGTAGTTATGCGGTATGCAATTAACTTTTTTTCCTTTTCTTGTCTTCGTGTCTTCATAAATGGTGTCTCTGTCAGTTTGATTTAAAGGATGTAGTTCAGTAATATATCGCCAGTCAGTCTTGCTTGAAAAGTGCCTTAACCTAGGCCTATATGGTACTATAGTCTACACTATACCATTCTTTATTTGACTGTATGACAAATATAAAATGTGAAACATGTTAAGCGGTTGTAAGAATTCTAAAGAGCATGTCGTCATTTAGAATTAGATACTACATACTTCAGCATGAACAAAGTACCACAAGGAATCACATGTAGCATTCAAACTAATATGTCAGTGAAAAAATCAACCAAGATTGTATCAAAAAGATTAGCGAAATACACAGACGTGTGTAGTATAGTAATAGTGATGACTGAACTACTCACAAGCACAACTGCACAACTATTTGTCGAACCAAACAATCGCTGCAATCCTGATAACAGAGGCAGATTAAACAACTGTAGAAACAATTCAACAATGACAGAAACTGACATCACTAAACTATCATATTATTCATAGTGACCCGTTCCAATCCTTCAAACCACTCTCTCCTCGACCAGGATGTGGAGAGGACATTGACCTTTCTCAGCAGAGTGGTAACAGGACAGCTCGTATTGTGTCTCCCAACTACCCCCGCCAGTACCCCAGCGATATCTACTGCTACTGGATGGTGAAGACGTCCGAGGGAGGTAGCCTCAGTGTATCATTCAAGAAGTTTGACACGGAGCCTAACTATGACTTCTTCAGCCTGGGAGTAGGTAATTTAACAAGAAGTAAAGCCAAGGAGGTACCTCCTTGGTAAAGCCTTGCTAAATTTCAACATCATGCTGACGAGGTACAGTCACAAATATTCCATTGGGTCAATATTGTAAAACCATCATCGCTTAGAGAAATAAGCATCTTTCTCTACTCTTAAAGAAACAAAAAGATAACTAATTTACCTAGTAAAACTTTATTGCGTCCACTTCAATCGGTGCAGTTGCTGAAGCCGATGATTCAGGAACATGTTGCTTCTTTCTTACACGACTGCCTTGTGGATGCTTGGGCGTAGCAGGGTTACTACAGAAGGAACTACTAGAAGCCATGAGGAAGGAAAACATATTACGAATATTAAAAGCTAACACAGAATGCAGCTGCCTCTTCGTTTAATTGCGTTGAGCGCCATGTAGCCGTGTTTGCATGGTTATATACAAAGAACATGCGATGAGTTTTAAGGAAATAGGATCCAATCTTTGGCTCTAATTACATTTCCACCTGTACCTTATCCAGGAATGTCCGCCTATGATTTAATGCTGTAGGAAGTGAAGAATAACATACTGTAATGGACCGAAATGGAGAAATACTTAATTTCTGTAGAAAGGGGTAAAAGTCAGAATTTATTATTCAGTGTTTGGGGTCATGACTGAACTTTATCAAAATGTAGATGCACTGCCATGCAATGCACGCTGACAAGGTGTATGCTCTCAAAAGCTGGTGACTGTTATGGAGATTTTTTTTTAATCGATAGTACCATGATGTCATCAGTTCCATTCTTTGGGTTATCTTACAGGCGCGAAGGAGAACGAGGAAGAACCGTCAAGTTACCTGATCTACAAACTTAGTGGCCCTGAGCTACCAGATCCAGCCAGTTTCCGTATCCAGGGCAACCAGCTGTGGATTTCATTCAAGAGTGATGACTGGGACAACTACTCTGGGTTTGAGATCCACGTCGCAGACACTTCCGTTTTTGGTAACACGTGGTCCATTTCCATCTAATAGATAATGAGAAAGAGAGAAATGCACTGTGTACTCACCTGTTCTCAAGCTCGCCTTTTGTGGAGTGTTAACTATTCTTCCAACAACACACCTGAATGACCAAACTTGGAACAGAGGATTATTTTGTCCCGTGTCAATGTTACCATCTCGATTATGTCATTCATTGATATGAGAACACTTCCTGATTGTAAAAGTTATTTTTAACACACACACACACACACACACCTGCCAATTACACGTGTTAGGAGTTTCCAGTTTGTTTCTTTAAAAAAGATGAAACTTTATTCGATTTTATATTTTTTACTGAATTTTAGGATTGGATGAAAGTGATCATTTCAGTTGTGGAAATAAAATGACGAAGATGACTGGATAGGTGATTATCCGAAACTAGATTGTAGTGACGATTGTTAGGGATGTTTGACGACTGATGAATAATGACTCTCTAAAATCGTTAATAATTGCAGATATCAATCATGCTAAAAGTTTTGATCTATGTCTTGAATTCCTTTTGCTCATTCAGATCCAGGGAATGTTGCGGAGAGCCCCTTCCCCGACGCAAAAAATACCAGTGAGTATACAGTAGCTATGATTACGAAAGCACGTAGCGAAGCCCTTTCAATCTCGATAGCAGAATTCATGAAAAGATTAACTGGCTAATGAAAGGTTTACATGCACAAACTTCCCTTATTCAGTATTCATTCAAAAAATAACAACAAAGGAGGAAGAGAAATCCTGACACGTTTGATTTTAGGGCTTTTCTCACTGTTTTCGAAAAGATGTATTTTGGTCTACAAGGGCCACAGCGAAATTATTTCATTATCGTGCTCTTGTTGAACTTTCGTGAACCCATTTTAGATCATTTTGCTGCGAAAGCTATGCTACGATTCATAAGTCACGTAGTAACATCTCGTGATTTAGTGTTACTTCCTTTCACTCGATGTGAGAGTCATTTCAGTGCTTAATATTTTCATCCAACAAGTGGTTTTCACGTATTCTTCAGATGATGTTCGTATAACACCAGTTACCCCCACGTGAATCGTCAAGGCCCGTCTTGGTGATTTGAAGGGTTCATAGGGCCTGTAAAATAGACAGACGTTACGGTCAGACTGTAATCTCGATGTAATATCCGCTGTCCCCGTGGAAGGTTAATGCTCACCATCACCATAACAGTCAAACTGTCAGGGACATTTTTCTTTCCCGTCAAGATTATTCTGTTTACTCACCATCCATGTCAGACTATAAACAATGACTTTCTATGCAGTCCAATCTGACGGCCTACCACCGAAGGTGTTTGTTTGTTTGTTTGTTTGTTTTGTTTTATTTACAACAACAACAGCATTACCAACAGAACAGTAAACAAATCAATCAAAGCAAATTAACAATAAAAACCAAGCATAACAAAGTGAAATACATAACAATATAGCAGAAACTAGATACCAAGAAAAAAAAAGTAAAGGAATATAGACATAACCATTAAACACAAACGCTAAAAAAGAGGGTGACACAAACAGGTTCACGTAAATTCAGACAAATTAGTTTGAAATCCAAACTAACATACATACTCTTACATTCTTTCAAAAGCTTTCAAATCATATATTATTCTTACATTTTCGGGGAGGTTAATGAATTTCTTAACACTGGCATGAATGCATCCAAATTTCATGAAATTATTTCTAGGTTTTGGAAGCGTGATAATAATTGCGTGAATTACGTAAATATAGATATGGAGCTATGAAATGACCTCTACATATTCCTATATCGTTCTTTGGCTGCTTTTGACAGGTTGCGGGGGTAGAATCAGGCTTGATATCGATGGCGAAGAGACCATTACCACGCCCAATTACCCGGAGAACTATGGTAACTACTTCCAGTGTGACTGGGTGATCCGGATCGTCCCTGGACGCCGCATTGGAATCTCATTCAAGACCTTTACCCTGGAGACCAATCAGGTGGGGTTGTCCTTTCTGATTTGTTATGTTCGCTGGATTCAATCCACCGAAATGAAAGGTTAAAGGGATGGTAGAGTTTTGGTTGAGACCTAACTTCGGATTTCTAGCATTTTTGGTGAGATAGTGAGAAACCTCTTATGAAACGTGAAAGAGGATGTAATTCCAAGAGGAAGTCAACGTTTATTTGAAGAAAATTGGATTTGAAATGGCTGAGATATCCAAACGGAGCGATTCTTATAAAAGGTGGTACCCACCTGTTATTACGATGGCTTTGTTTTACTTTGTTTTTGTATGTCTCGGCCATTCCAAAACCGATTTTCCTCATGTAAACTTTCAATTCCTTTTAGAATGGTATGGTCTGTACTATTCCATAAGTAGTATCTTGGTATCTCGCAAAAAGTTAAAAGTCAAATCCTCCGCCAATACTGTACAAGCCCTTTGGGAGATTCTGCTGTCTCAAGAACCTGCTTCTTTTAATTGTTTTTGGAGTCAAAAGGGGCCTGAGCTTTCAAACCTAGCAGAATCTTCGTCAGAGGCAAAGTGACAAACAGGCAGGGAAAGCAATTGTCTTAATTGTTTTTGTTAGCAAACTTTCGTAGTTGGTGCATTGTACAATTCAAATTGCCAAGTGCCAAGTGCCAATGAACAAACGTTATGAACAAGTTATGTTGTTAAACACAGTTATTGTGTTCACACCAGGGGCGGATCCAAGAATTCTGTAAAGGGGAGGCGCCTTTACAAAATTAAAGAAAGGTGCACACGCCCCCCTTTTTTTTTCTTTGTATTCCTTTTGGTTTGACGCGCGCCCAGTGTGCTGTCTGGATCCGTCACTGCATACTATCGCTGGCACATTATATTTCTGTTAATGTACATTTTATCTTCTTTAATTTCCTATAGCTATCCTTATCAATCACTTTGTCTATCGCTGTACATTCCCGCCACCATAATGATTGTGCAGTGTAACGGTAAAGGATGTTATGTATACAGTCCTGTCTAAGTTAATCCATCCTCACTTTTTTAGGACTTCGTGGAGATTGGTTCGGGCGGCAACCCCGGTACTGATGCCATGACGAAGCTTACGGGTCGCTCCGTACCAAGCAAGGCGGTACTGGTTGAAAACAACGTAGCTTGGATCAGGTTCACCTCTGACCCCGCCAACACTCGGCGTGGATTCATGGCCGTTGTCAGAGACCAGCCTTACAATGGTGAAGAGTAGAATCGTGATATTGTAACACAATGAGCAGTGTTAAATTGGCAAGCAAACATTCATGTGCCGCTCACATTATTGCGTGTTCCCCGTCTTCCCTCTCAGCATGCAGGAAGGTGAAAGAGAGACCCTTCCCACCTTTCATCTCTTAGTTTACAGAACGGTCAGAAGTTGGCTTTCCCATAGGAATCATCAGCCAAGAAATGCTCCAAGGCGATATGACGAAGTGAAAATTAAAAAAAAAAAAAAACCGTGTGTAACTTTGAAGCAGCAGAAACAGTGAAAATATGGAAACGGAGCGAAACCTAACCTTCATGCTCCCTTGACACGTTTTGTTGTAGGAAAATGCACACACAGCTGTGAGATATTTCTTTTTTTTTTTCTTGTAGTAGGTAACGATGACTTCAGAGGATGAAATCTTGAGTATTTTTAATGTGAAACTAAGAGTACTGTTAGCTTTTTTTCATGCGAAAGGTTGGAGTGGCAAACTTTTCACTTTTAGTAGCGTTCCAAGACATTGAACGATTGTTACAGTACATTTCCACTCAGTGGCGTATCTAGGGGGGGGGGGGGGGCAAGGAGGGCACGTGCCTCGGGCGCCACTCCTTGGGGGCGCAAAAAAAAAGGGGAAAAAACGAAGAAGAAGAAGAAGAAAAAAAATCGCCCGGAGGGGGGAGGGAGAATGGTGGGGGGGGGGGGGCAGAAAACCAAATCAAACAAGATAATAACAAAACGTGATGATAACGCGGAAATATACAAATTTCGACTCACTCGCTTGTACTAATTTAGAGTATTTTTTTTTTCAAGTCCTCAGTTTGTTGGCATAAATCGTTATCTATAAGGCCGTCACTATATCTTGATTAGAATTGTAAGATTTAATAAGCAAAAAATGACAAGAGTTTCATGATTTGTAAGCTGAAATACACAAATTTTCGGCTCGATCGCTGCGCTCGCTCGCCAAAATTTGTATAAAAAAGAGAAGAAGATAAGAACAAAACGTGACGATGACGCGGACAAAATGATGTCTATTGTGTTCACTCATGTCATTTTATATTTAGCAGGAAAAATGTTACACGGAGCAGCGACTGCAATTTCATTCGTTCTGAAGCGATCGCCGATTGGATCAAAAGAGGACGCCAACGGTTTCGAACATACGGGGGAGGGGGGCGCAAAAAAAAATAAAAAAAGATAAGAAAAAAACGTAATGATGACGCAGAAATATACAAATTTCGGCTCACTCGCTCGTACTAATTTAGAGTATTTTTTCAAGTCCTCAGTTTGTTGGTATAAATCGTTATCTATTAGGTCGTCACTATAATTGTGAGATTTAATAAGCAAAAAATAACAAGAATTCCATGTTTTGTAAGCTGAAATACAAAAATGTTCGGCTCGCTCGCTGCGCTCGCTCGCCAAAATTTATATAAAAAAGATAAGAACAATACGTGATGATGACGAGGACATATATCATACAAATTTCAGCTCACTTGCGCGCACTAATTTAGAGTATTTTTTTCAAGTCATCAGTTTTTTGGTATAAATCGTTATCTATATAAGGCCGTCACTATAATCTTGATTAGAATTGTAAGATTTCGTAAGCAAAAAATGACAAGAATTCAATGTTTTGTAAGCTGAAATACAAAAATTTTCGGCTCGCTCGCTGCGCTCGCTCGCCAAAATCTATCAAAATTCATTACATTTAAATCACCCGCAAAAGATCCCTTTTAAGTGCTTGAAAAAGCATCATGTGAACTTTGTTTAAAGTCCCTACCGGGATGGGGTTGGGGTTAAACACTTTTTCAGAAATTAGGGGCGCAATTTTCGTGCTTGCCCCGGGCGCCGTTTTCCCTGGATACGCCACTGTTTCCACTTCATATTTGAGCTGGCTGTAAATAAACATAGTAATGTCGTACGAACAGAATGTAATGGTTATAAGCAATATTAAACCTTGAAATAAGGCCAAGTAAAAAAAGAAACCAGTTTCTCGTCCTCGCGCGCATCGATTTTGGCCGCCGCATCGATTTTTTTACTATTTGCTACTTTCAAAATGGCGCCGAAAATACCAAGAAATTCATAATTCTCGTCCCAGCCCGCTCCCCGCCCGCCTCGATTTTCAGTTGCCGCATCGACTTTTTTGATATTTACTATTTTTTCGGCCGCCGAAAAAAAAAATCGACAATTCACCTACCAATCGTGATGTTTCATTTCTAATTACGCCTTGCGTCCTCTACTTAGCTGTAGTACAGCTGTAGCTTCTGTAGTGCGTATAAACGCATGCATTTCACACTGCGAGCTCGGCAAGAAGGAATGACCCACAAAGCAGTCGAACTGTAGTTGGATGGGCGCGGGCGCGGGCCTGGGCTAGCTAGCTGCGATGAACAGCGCACTCGGTACGTCGTGAACGCGATAGCGGCAACATTTGCTATCTTGCTATCGCTGATATTCCACGCATATTTCGCGCATTGTTCGTATTTTTCCCCGTTTCTCATATTTCAAGCGGATGAATTGTACTGTACAAATGCTTGTGAGGATTGTATCGAGTTTGTATACATTTTCATGTCATTGTGACTACAGTTGTATGTGCATGTGTGTGCAGTGTCGGAAGGTACGGTGCCGGCGCACCGTATTGGCAAAGTGTGCGTGTCTGTCCAGGGTCGGTCACCGGTACTTGTACCATCCTCTGTCAGCTGTCTGCACGCACGCATGAACACATTCGAATGTGTAGAAGCCCGTACACTCTGCTCTGTAACGTTGCATCGCTGACGGCGATTTATTGTTCTATTTTGAAGAGAAAATGAATGCGCTTTTCCAGCAAATGTAGAATTATCAAATGGGTGTATCTACAAAATAAATAACTTTTCCACGCATTCTGGTTTGTCTCGTATTTCTGCGAGATACTTTTCTTTACGATGTAAATTCACGGACACGGCCGTGAGTCGTATCATCTGTAGTGTGGTATACAAATATTACAATCATTCATCATCCAAATGATGAGTGATTTTCAAATGTCTTTTTAGAACATGAAGAAACATCTTTAAATGTTTAATGCTATAATGCCATATCAGTATCATTTTGACATCCATCTGCAATTGTACAACAGTTTCCAGTTAAATGTGCTACAATGTACTGTGAAGAAATGCAGATACATACCAGCTGTGTGGACACATAATGTTACAAACACCAATGATAAATAAAGCAGTGTTTTGAATATCATGGAATTTATTTCAGTCGTACATTCTTTGTTGAAAGACATGTTTTATACCTGTTTCTGAATAGCACAATACATCAGAATTGCAAGTACACTGGTATCAGAAATGCCATTACAACACTAATAATACCAGTATCAAGATGGTCATTGACCCTTGACATCTGTAGTGGAAAGAAAAAGCAAATGTATTTCTGCATGCATGAAGTTTCATTTCAAGTATGGTACAAATCTATTTGTTTGAAAATGCACAGAGTGCAGGCAAGACATACACTTGGGACCTGGTCTCTCATAACACAGCTACCAGAGTGATATTTCATTTCATAAATTGGATATAAGAAAATAGTAAAGCCCTCTCTCGTTACCTTTCTCAGAATTACCAGATGAGAAACACATATTACTTTCATTTTGACAATCCTCGAAAAAATAGTAAGATATCAAATAGTAAGGACCTCCCTCATCGCCTTGCTCAAAAAACCCGGACGAGAAACTACTATCTTTTTTTACTTGGCCTAAGAAAGATTACAATTTCCACATGTTCACGTATCAGTGGCATATTAATAAAGTAGCAACCACATGTTAAGAAGCGAATATTATGTGGGCTTGATGCCATAATTATGAAGTCTCACATTGAACTTGATATTTAAACAACTCAAGCACTGCAAATTTGCTTTGGACATGACACAAACAGAAAATGACAGTAAGGTCTATCATAATAGCATCATCATATTTTAGCTATGTTGTATAATATCATATGTAATATATAATATCGGGGAATATCTGACGTCAACAATATCGCCCTAATCAATTGAAGGCGTCATTATAATTATCACACAAATCTGGCAGGATACTATGCACTGGTTTAAGCGAGCACTTTCGGTTTCTTGTCATGTACCTTTCAGGATGCGGAGGTGAAATCGCGATTCCACGAGATGGTTCCATCGTGGTCGCCTCTCCACTCTTCCCCGACCTCGGCTATCGTATCAACCTCAACTGTATCTGGAAGTTCACGGGCGACCCAGAGAGGCGTGTATCCGTTGTCTTCAAAGAGTTCTCAACGGAGAAAAAATACGACACTGTCAGTGCTGGCATTGGACCGTCGCCTGCCCGCGATGGTTCCAACTACGTCATCCAGAGCCACAGTGGGAATACCCTACCTGATCCAGCCGGCTTTGACTCGCCCACGAACGAGGCGTGGATCTACTTCCGGTCAGATGCATCGGTCATCGACCGTGGATTCAAAGTGGAGATTTCAGACACTTCCATTATTTGTACGTTGTTTGAAGTGTACTTATTAACAATAAACTCCGTGCACCTTGCTTTGCTTTTTTTTTTTTGCATGTTTTCTTCCTTTTCTGTCTTGTTTTCATCTTGAGGTGTCTGTTATCTTCCCCGTCGTTATATTCTTCCGCCTCTCATCTTCAGCTTACTCCATGCCTCTCTATCCTTCTCTATTTTCCCTTTATAAATTTCACTGCTGTTCTGCTTTCTATCACTCAATTTGGTAAGTGTTCATATTTTGTTCTCTCTAACAAGTTGATATTTTCAGGTTTTGTAAGGAGGTGTCTCTTTTCAAATCGATTTGAAATTTTAACCATATATTTCAACTGAGGTCTTCACAATTCATGTGTCAGAAACCTCCGTAATCTATTCCCCCCCCCCCCCTTGCCAAATTGACGTTTTGGTCGCCAATACCATTTAAAATGAATTCTGTAGAAATTTATTGTGGTCTGTGTCAATGCTCCAAGGAAACCAAATACAATGTCCTGTTTGAACGAGGGAGCGATTGTATGGCAGGGTAAAAAGAGCTCTGTAGCACCCACACTCATGCCACTGCCCGACACTTTAGTAGGATTATTATGTCCACCATATTATTTAGAAACAAAATGCAGAGCAATATACTCTAAATCCACATATTACTGTCGTGACCGTGTCCTTTTTTACGCACATGTGTAATGACTTTCGTATCTCTTTTTTTTTTATATATATATATTGTGTTTTCACCTCAGCGTCTCGTTCACTTATGGTCTCTGCAATATTTGTTACATTAAATGATTATTCGACATTTGGGTCTGTGAGACTAATTGTAAGTGTTATCTCCCTTTCTATATCAGCTTCGAACTACACTCCTGAGGCCAAGCCAACGAGGGAGCCAGACACGGGTAAGCAAAATATTTTGAATGGGATGAGGAGAAAGGAATTCAACATCAGCATCTCAAGTTATAGTCATCACAATCATTTTTCTTAAAAGTATCTAATTCAAAAATACTTTTTCTTAGGGCTTTACTCTTCGGCTACTGACATTCACGCTGGCACACTAGAGAATATAATGTAATATATTTTGCTGAAAGGATATAGTAGTTTTATTACAGAGATAGATTGAAAGTATAGATGATTTCTGGCAAAGCCTGTTCTATAACATCTGAGAATAATGAGTCAAAGGGGACTGCTGATAGCTATTCTCCAATTTTAATGTGATGGTATAATGCCGAGACGAATTTAGTTAACCATGTGAAAATACTAATCAAACAAACAAATGAAACCTGTCGATTTAACACAGCCATCCTGAAAGAGCCGAGTATTCTTCGTACGGGACTAAACAAACATATGAATATATTATGTTTTATTTTCCTAACAGATTGTGGTGGAGAGGTGACGGGAGGTCGTTTCAGCACCAAGCTGGTCATCAACTCACCCGGTAGACCGTACCGGAAGTTCTTGGACTGTCTTTGGGAAGTTGATATTCCTTTCGGCGGCCGAGTGCGCATTTTCTTCACCCAGTTCAACACAGAGGGCTCTCGTGATGTCCTCTTCATGGGTAATGGCACCGATCCAGACGATGAGAGTAGTATTTTCCTGACTCACAGTGGCCGAAACAAACCCAAGGAGATCAGGACGGTGGCTAATAAAATCTGGATGAGATTTGTTACCGACTCCGTCAACGAATTTTCTGGTTGGACAGCTATCATCGAGGCACTCCCCTATAATGGTGAGAAGATTGTTCTGTATTGTGTCACAAACTTTATGATGCCTGAATCTTCGTCACGCCATCCACCACCATCTAATAGATTTGTAGACAACACTACATTATACGGATATTATTAACAAAGTTCCCGGGCAAAATTGCATGATACGTTAATTTGTATGATTTCCGTGAGATGATTTGAAAACGTTTTGTGGGTGTATCAAATTAAACGATAATATGTACTTTATCCCTCGTTTCTAGTCGTGCAGTATGCATAACAAATAAGACGATACAGTATTTGTAAACTCCCGTTTATTGTCTCAGTGTTTACTTTGCAAGAAACGGGACTGTGAAACGTGGCTGCTGAACAATCTCTTACTGTTGTTGAACTGTAGAGTGCGGTGGATATTTGTTTATCCCTACGGACGGGTCGCTGACCATTGGTTCCCCGAACTTTCCCTACAACTACTTCGACAACCAAAACTGCTACTACCAGATCAACGGGGCGCCTGGTCGCAGGATAGAAGTCAACTTCCTGGAGTTCACCACAGAGGCCAGAATGTTGGACCACCTCAGCATCGGAGAAGGCTGTCTACAGGAAGGTGGGGATATCATTGTGGGGAACCACAGCGGCTACGGGGTACCTCCTCCCGGTCGATTTTTCTCCAGACGCAATGCGGTGTGGATGAGGTTCCATTCCAACGAGGTCAACACTTACCAGGGCTTCCTCATCAATTTTGCGGACGCAACCACTCCAGCTGGTCAGATTTTTTTCTTTGTAACTTTTCTTGATTTTGTGTGTGTTTCCTTTTTCATTTGTACCATAGAACGCCATAATAGACCAGTTCTCACTCAGACAGTAAATATTTATATTATATTGGATGGCTATGAATGGGATACCAGGGAATATTGCATGGGTTAGGGCCAATATTGCACGAATCGAAGATTAGTGCAAAATTGACCCTAACGAGTGCAATATTCCCTGGTATTCCATGAATTACTAGTAATGCCATCCAATATCGTGCGATCTTGAACTGCCAGTAACAACGGTAGCCTATGGGGAATTAATACGTTGGCCTATATTCGAAGAGTTTGTTTGCAAAAACCGATAAGTCCATTTTTGAAGAATTTGAAGTGCGCTCTCTGTCATAAAGTACAAAAGAATCCCTTTTAAATGATATATTGGTCACTACATATAAAGGTACATTTTTGAAGTTATGGTCAAAAGAAGCAAATATTTTCTTATTATTCTCTTTATTTTTCTTGACCTTTAATCGCAAATACATGTATCTCCATTTGGAAAATATGGACTTATTATTTTTGCAAACAAACTCTTTTCGTTTCGTTCAATATGCTTTGATATTGAACGGTAAAAATTGAGCGGACAACAATACCCGTTTTTAATACGCCGCTAAAACGTCCTTAGATTATAATTTTCAATACTGAACGTTCCGTGTGATTTTTTTTCTAGTTTCAGGGCCGTCGCCAGCTTTTTTGTTCAAGGGGGGGGGGGGGGTACGTTTATATTTCTGGTTCCACTTCCCGGTTTCATCAGCTAACAAGCAATATATATATATATATATATATATATACGCCTGTATATGATTTTTTTTTATTTAGCAATCACGGGAAGGAGTTAAAGAGCTTTGTACGTGTATCTGTATATACTTACCTCAGTCGTTTCATGTCTCGTGTTTCACTACTTTGTTCGGCAGACGACTCGGGAGCCCGCTGCGAAGTTTTCGTACCACCAACAATGCCCCCGACCACCACCAAGAAACCGTTCAAACCTGTCATCTACCAGGAGGTCGATGACTGGTCAGGCGTGGGTCCTGGTCCCGACTGGTACTACTACGGGGAAACTGGCAGTGGTGATAATCCAGCAGCAGACAACCAGTACACCATGACTGACTTTGACTACTCATCTCCAGCGGCTGAGGAGACTCTGCCCCAGACCAATGAGGCGAGTTCCTCCCGAGGGGACTTCGCGTAAAGACGGGAGTCTCTGCCACTATGTCATAGCATACGGTCACGCAGGTAATATTGCAAATCTGACTGAAGGAATTACTATAAACCCTTTATCTAGGGTATTGCTCTTGGTGCCCTGGATGCTACCATCACCATCAATTATTTAGGGATGACATATTCGAAGCGTTAACGAACTCAGTATTTCACATGCGCGTAAAACGTGTTGATTGCAATAAGAAAAGCGATTAAATGGTCGAATCTACATGATAACTAAAAACTTTCAAAGTATAGGGCAGCTAAATCTCTTTTTTTTTTTCTTGCTCTCGTTAGGTTCTTTTCATTGGAATTACATGTATCGACCTGAACTGCAAAGCGAATTAAGCTTGCTGTGGGTCTTTTCCGCAAACCTCTTCAAATCATGTAGTCGATTAGATCACATTGTGACGCATCTGCTGTAGGTCTGATCACACAATAGTCATATTTACACTTTTAAAGTTCCCCCATTATTCTTACTACACAGTATACTGAGCTAAAAAAAAAAAAAAAAAAAAATCCGAAAAGACAGTTGTTCGAATGTGCGCCCACGTGACCCTTTTGCGTTTGCACAAAATAGAAAACGCTATAACAGCAGTTTACAAAATTGTGCGTGTATGATGTTTCCATCTTATAACGTAATGACATTCACGTGAAAGGAGGCCCCATCCATTTCAAGCTTAATTGCTCACGATGGCGGTCTCCTGCATTCAGTTATCTCAGTTATTTACTGAAAAATACTGGATATTTTATTTTAGGTTTCTGTGTACGACTACTGCTCGATGCAAATACTTATATGTATCTATATTTGTGCACTGTTATCATTTTATTTCACTGCACTTGTTATTCTTTGTCTTGGTGCTTTTGAAATCTGTATTCAATTTGTATTTGATTGACTGCGGAAATAAATCAAATCAAATCAAATCAAGTGAGTTTTGATTAGATCTTAGTGATACTGGTCGGCATTCTGCAGAACAATTTAATCAATGCATAAGTAATGCACGTAATTATGATTGTGGGTACTAGTATTCTGTGCTCCCATTTTTTACCTATACAGACTGTGCATGTATATTATATAGACAGACATTCCGTTCAAACGTTAAAGCCGCAACAATCTTATCTTGGAGTATGTTGGAGATGCAGTCTGCCAGTTATTTTTATTAGTCAACTTACCATATACGTGTAAATCACCATGTAAATGAACAACTTTCTCTGTGTTTATTTATAAACAGGTAAACTCGTATTTTCGGACTGGTCATGGCTGACGAATTGAGCTGTTCGTGGGTGAATGTGAAGGGAAGTATTCTGAGTCCAGGGCACATGACGTCACAAAGGCCAACACACACAGACAGGGGGAGATAGAAGATTCATAAAGTGAATGAGACAAATCAGTGTGTAATGTATTGTAGCTGGTAATGTAAATCTGTACATTGTATCAATAAGCAATTAGGCAGGAGCAACATGCTTGGTAAATGTACTCTCCCTCCTGTCTATACTCCTTTTCTATTTTTGATTGAAAGAGCGGGGAAAATACGTAATAAAACCAACTAAAAAAAAAAGAAAAAAGAAAGAAAAGCAGATTTGATGTGACGAACAGTATATGCTTCCATGTTTTCCAATCTGTATTCTGTCGTTCACTCATCTTTGCCTGATTTTATCTTGTTTTACCCAAAACACTTGCAATGGGAAATTGAAACGTGTGTACAAAGTAGAACCTCCTCGATTTGTGTTAAAAAAACAGCATGAAAGTATTTTGCCCCTGCCTAGCCGTCGTACTTCTATTTAAGTGTTGCGCTATGATTATGTATTGTACCACAAAAGTACTTTATACCATACGTACTACAGTGTATCTTGCCAGTATTTTTCACATTACTTGTATATGGTTTTTAGTTGAGGGTATAAACACCTAACATAATCATTCTTGTAATATCTAAATGAAAGGAAATGGGGGATTTTACCTGATCCACGTCCTTTTGCCGTTTGTTGAAATGCAAATAGATTTTTATGCAAATTTCATAACGTTTTATATTTAAAGGCTTGTGCGTACTTTGGTCTTTGTAGCAGATATAGGCTTTTAACTTTCCAAGTAGCGTGTTTTTAACTGTAGAAAGAATAGCTTTTAGCCAGTGATTTGTTTTCAATGCTGTACAAAGTTTACAAAATCAGATACTGACACTAGACCCAGATGAACTTTGATATACATACTGTTTTATTTCCGGACCATGGTTGGTTTTTGGATCCACGCTGTTTGTAGTTTATTGCTGATAATCTTATGCCTATATCCCACATTTTACACGTAGAATCGGTGTTGGGTTGTTGTTGTTTTTTTTTTATGACAAAAATGATGCCCTTATTTAAAATTATTTTCCTCAGCCAGTACTGATATTCAACAAGTCGTTAATAAAAGCCAGATTTTAGTTTCGTGACAAAAGACTGAAGAACTGTAAAGAAAAATCCTTCTCTTCCAAGCGAAAAGTTGTTCACTATTATAAATATCTCAAAACAACAGCATAATAATGATATCTTCTTTATAATTCTTAATGTTAGAAGAATATTCTTTCTGCATCAAATTTTAAAACATAAACTATGTGGGGTAGTGGGTGGTTTGTTTATGTACATGTACTTTCATAATTATCGACATCTGAAGAAAAGCAAGTACACGTGTATATCAGATTTTGTTTGATCTTTCGAAACTATTCTGTAAAATGGTCTGAATTTATGTTTATGCTTTATTTTCTGTCGGTTTTCAATAAAAACATCCCAGTCTAATCTATCCTCACTTATAAACGTGTTTTTTTTTTTTTGTTTGTTTGTTTTTTTGCCTTGGCTCTTGCAGATGATGTGTATAAGTACTGAGAAAAGCCGAACAACCTTGACAATTGTATGACCACTTGACTATACAGTTTATCACTGCATTGCGATGTACATTGTAGCACTCGTTTCATACATTAGATCCCTAAATCTGGCCATTTCGCACTAAGACAGTATCAAACGTCACCAGCCAGCTATAGAAAAATGAAACCCAAATACAATGTATTGTGTACCGTACGTGCGTATGGATTGAGTGAATGCAGAAATGTTCGCAGAATACACTGCACATGCAGTGAAGTTTAAGGAATATCGGACAATTCATGCAAACATTATGAAATTTTGTATTAACGTTTCGGTATCGCCGTTGCTGGAAAAGAAGACTACACTCGCAGCCACTCGTGATGTAGCAGTTTGACAACTAATGTGAAGCAAATATGAGTGCTATGTTTTCAGGGGATAGTGAATGAGCTCTTGGGTTACTTCATTCAGAAGGCAAGGGGAATACATGTACGTGTACAGTGTACAGATTACAATGTACCTTCAACATATTTGTGTCGTACAGAATTGGATGGGATCATTTGCGCTTTTCGTATGAAATTATTTGTGGAATTCTCAAAATATTTTCTGTGTTAGATTTGTATCGTTGTCCAACTGTGACATCACGTATTCTTGCAGTCTTCGCATGGTATCCAGCGACGACAGTGCCAGAAAAGAAAAAAAGAAAAAAGAAAAAAAAAATTATACCTTTTAAGCGGATTGTCCGATTTTCCTCAAACTTCTCTGATGCGTTTTACAGGCTACTCCCGATATAACGAAGGCAGTTTCCCTTGTGTGTATTGAAATTTTGTTTTAGCTAAGCAGCAAAGTAGGCAAAATAAAGATATAAATGATAATTTGGAATCTTGGTTTTTTACTAACGAAAACTTCGTTATAACTGGAGTCCACTGAATTAATATTCTTGCAGTTACATATAAATTAGATTTCATTTTCCTTTATTCTGTAAAGCTTCTCCATGTCTCTGGAAATACTGTACAAAAAATATATAATACATATATGTATGTATGTATATATACACTTAATAGAGAGAGAGAGAGAGAGAGAGAGAGAGAGAATATATAGATATATATTTATATATATATATGCATATATATATATATATATATATATATATATATATAGTATATATATATATATATATATATATATATATATATATATATACATATGCGTGTGTGTGTGTGTACGCTTGTTTGAGTGTGCATACATTTACAGTTTGTATGTACCCATATATACAGTGGACGTCCGTTATAACGAAGTCCTCGGGACCGGCAATTTTCTTTTGTTATGCAATTGTACAGCTGTATCGAAATTTCGTTATAACCGAACAAAATGAGCAATGAATAACATAGAGCGGATGATGTTGGAGGCGGAATTTGTTCTTTGTTGTAAGTGTAACCGGAATTTCGTTATAACCATGTTCGTTATGATGGGAGTGCACAGCGACTGAAAGATTTGTCATGATAAATGTCTATTTCAATGTGACGCTCAAATCTATACGATACATGTATTTTCTTTCATTTAAACTAACATTGTACCGTATAACTAACGAGGAATCACAACATTTGACAACAAAAGATACACAACCCTGATATCCCTGTAAAAAATCTGATATCATGACAAGAGTGATGTGCTCATAATCTTACTTCGTATGTTGTCAAAGTGGATTGTACAGCAATACAATAGACGACAGAAATGAAACATTTGTGCGGTACTGCCAGCATAATTGACTGTATTTACAAAGTTGATATACATGTACATGTAAACAGCAAGCGAGTCTAGCGGACAGAGCAAATTTTGCAGAGGCCCTTTACACCACAAATTGGGCTGAACATGAAATGGATTCCTTGTACATGTGACATGGGATTATCATTCTATACACGGTGTACAGTATGATTACATCTGGTTGGGTGTACGGACAGTAATTAAGAACTTGAAAGTTGTACATGTACACCTTTCGGAGGGAAATTCAGAGAACAGCTGGTTCTCTTTTCTTTTGCCTGGAAAGCTGTTTCATTACGGCTGTTCTCTTTCTTGTTCACTTCATCCAAAAGGAGATTAACATAAAACTATGCATTAAAATAATTACAATGTTGACAAGATGGATAGTACCTCCCAGGGGCAGTGGAATGTCATCTTTCTTATTTAAAGAGCCAATGTAATGTGTCATTGAGTCAAAGTTAACTATTTTGTACGTCTGTCACGATTACAATGTTCGCTTTGACTCATGACTGCATACACATTCTCCCTTTCCCCGGTTTACTGCTCTCGAACTTCAGGAGGTCGAATTTCAGGTCTTCAAGACAAAAGATTCAGAAAGCAGTCATGCATGTCGTATCTGTTATAGGAAAGAAAATACATGTGTTGCACTAGTTTTTCTCCAAGTTGACTGCACTTATAGGTCAATTGCTAGGGAAAATCACTAGTTTCATACTGTTCAAAGTCACACACCCAGCACAGCACACTAATAACCTAAATTCTCATTTACCAAGAGGGGTAATTTAGTCGAACTTATTTCTTGTGTGGTGAAATGCTCAATTCCCATAGAAAATTAAAAACATGATATTCACAAAAATCTAAGCAAATGTAGAAATGCATTGTATGTAACAAAAAAAAAGAAAAAAAAAGAGAGGTGATATTGAAATTCATTACATGACTAGCAAATTAGGTCAAACATGATTGAGTAATTGTAAAATTAAATTCCAGATTTTAAGTGAGCAGTGAAGCTTAATGTACTCATACCAGCATCATAAGTAACATGATATCTTTTGGGGCCCCTTATCAGTCAGGTTGACATGTGCAACATCTTGGGGTTCATATTGATTTCCTGAGGCAGAAAAAAAATATTAACAAATGAAAAACGGACTGATTTTCATGATTGGAACCAATTCTTAGAGCAATACAGCAAGCACATGATTGTCATTGTTCACAAGGCAGTGATGGTGTATCAAGTCAAGTTTCTTTCACTTTTTTACATACAAATTCTACTACCATGGACTCTATGATTATGATGTGCTATACTTTCCTAACCTGTTATCACGAGGAATTCAAGCAAAATTTAATTTGCATTTGAAAAACAAAGAGCTTGTTAGCATATTTTGCATTTGAAAAACAAAAGGCTTTTAAGCAAATAACATAAAACAGCATAAGAAATGTCAATTTTATTTCCATGATTGGGCAAATACAGGCTGAATATGAACATGTACATTGAGCATTGTAATGGAAGCAGTGACTGACACGGATTCATCCTTGACACTTTTGTTTTTGTTTTTGCTAAACATAGTTGGGAAACAGGAGTTCACATTGATGGGTCTTTCAGTGACACAGCAACTTATCTCATGGTACAAAAACATGATCACTTCTTTAACCTACATGATCCTTTGTTGATGGGCAAACCACTAACTAAATCTATTGTATCTAAAGTACACCTATACACAGAACAAGGTCGCACAGGAAACCCCTTTTCAGCCAAGGCTGATAGACATGACAAGCCTGGAAATACAATGTACAGTATTCCATCGGTTATGTTCATCGGAACAACAGCTGCTGCTTTGCCCTTGGCTTTCCACCAGGATTCAGGCCAGGCTGTATAGCATCCTGTCCACTCTGATTTTGCCTCCGCTGTAACACCAAACCAAACATATAGTTGAAATAAACATGGGTAGTGAGATTTTTCAACAACAAAAAAAGTACAGGACCTGACATTCACATCACATGAACACATGCCATGCTGCATACAAGTGAGACGTCACAGAAACTTCACTTTAAGACTCTTTGTGTGTGTGTGTGTGTGTGTGTGTGTGTGTGTGTGTGGCTGCAGGCATTGTGCATAGTACCTACCATGAAACCCTAATTGAATTTGTTTCCCTAGTCCATATTATAGTTACAACATCTCATACATCTAGGAACTAAGGTCACGTTCGTAAAGCAAATTACCTCATTTTCTTTGAAAAAAATTATGTAACTAATGCAGCAAACCCACAATACGTTAGTTAATGGTTGCTTTTGAAACTGAATTTCCAAGCCAAACTCTCTATTTTAGGTGCATTGGCTTTTCCCCCACCACACAGAACATTTGTATACAATGAATCTTATAAACATCTGCTGGACCTGAGGTCATTAGTTATTTTATGATTTAACCCTGTATAGCCCAGGCTATTTTGAAACTCCCCCTCCCCCCCCCCCCCCAAATCTCAGACATTCATCAGCAGATTTTGACCATACTCAGTGTTTCAGTGTCCAATAATGGACCCAGTCATTTTTTGTAACAATGGTCAAAAACATGTGCTATATCTCTGCAACTGTACTCAATTATCACAGATGGGGTTTCAAAACAATGTGCGCAAGATGTGAAAAGAAAAAAAATAAGGTCATAGCAATTCAGCATGAGACCTTTTAGCGTTAAAGTATGACCACAGAAAATGTAAATGGATGGGGATATAGAGGGTTACAATTCAATAATTTCTATCATACAAATGAGAGAATTTGATGAAAATCCTACCGGTCTGTTCATCTGTCGTTCATCATTATCAGCCTGAGCCGAGCACAGTGTGAAACCACACATTGAGTCGATCATCAGAATGTTTTCAGGTGGTCATGCAGGATACTTACCTTGGAGAGAATTGGTCTAGCTGTTCCTCTTGGTCTGCTAGGACTAGACAGGTTTTCTACTGCTAGGACCAGGTCCTCGTGCCAGTGAAGTCTGGAACCACCTGAAACAGGGAAAGGATTCAGACATGAATACATATCCTATCCCACCACTGAGAAAATCTTTACATTAGTCCAATCATTGAACATTTATACAAGAGATTACTTGTGAATACCTTTGATATAATAATGATAAGGATTGGTTGATCCATTTGGAAAGTTTCACGTAATTGGAACATTAAAAAGCCAGAAATACTACACATATAGTGCACTCCCATTATAACACACAGGGTTATTACAAAATTCTGGTTACAACAAAGTAAAAATTCAGGCCGCAACATTATCCACTCTATGTGTTTACGGTGTATATTGTTTCTTTGTTCGGTTATAACAAAATTTTGATACACCTGTACAAGGAAAGAAAATTGCCGGTCCCAAGAACTTTGTTAACAGGAGTCTACTTTATTGTACAATATTACATGCCAAGTACTTTGTAATGATCTGTTAATATGAATACAGTGGACTTTATTCCATAGATCCAGTGTGATTCTTGGCTCTCTTGACAAGCTCTGGAGGTGCCCTGTGTCTCACCCTAAAGCTCCAAATACACTATTCAACACAGTAACTCTCTGCACGTACGTACTGCCATTTCAAAGAAAATATACATCACAAAATAGCTAAGCCAGTTTCCACTTGGGGGCAAGTTTCCTTTTGAATTTGTTGAAATAGAAGCCATATTTCCAGTGTAAACACTTCAACATTGAGAAGACAAAGTTTGTTACCCTTTTTGCGTGTTACTAGGTGATGGGGAGACCAATTCTGCTCCGTCGCAGCATGCTGGCCATTTGTAATGGTGTGAAGTTTGGTCACCAGCTCCAACTCATGCTCTGTCTAAAATGGAAGATGAAAATAAAATACACATGACAGAGATACCCTCTTACTCCTGACATGAATTAGTCTGGTTTCCAGACCCTTTGCTAACTGGACTCCACAGCGACAAAGTCGCCGCCCCGCGACAAAGTCGCCATCTTTGCCAAAGGCAGGACAGATCCATCTAAGCCTACTCCAGTTTTCGACGTTAAGGGCATCAATATTCTGTGTAGTAAAATAATACAAGCAGAGGGTCTGGAAGCAAGACTAGACATGAATATGAAAAGTGGATATTCTCATCACAGCTTCAAAATCCTATCAGACGAAATGTGCAGAAATGTTGCATTCTAATATCAAAGCACTACACTGTTTAAATTCACTTAAAGCTACACGGTCCCGGTGGTTTAAATGCGTACGCGGGCACACGGCGCAAGTTTCCTATAGAGACCTACGCTATCGACTCCTCTTTGGCCCACTTCCCCGAGTCCGAAGAAGTCCGATCCACTGTAGCCAGTGGTCCGATCACAGTTCCGCTCATGATTCGGCTGAGGGGATGACAGTTTTAGCAAACTTCTTTTGTAATGTCATAATAAGAAACACATATGCACGCACCCTGGCATTACTACAGACTGCGTGATGCGCAGAGAAGACAACAAAGGCAACAGTACTTAGCAACACCTACGCGCTTTACTCTTGATGACAGCTCAAGTTCGGCAATATTCGTATCAACGCTAACAGTGATCGGTAGTATCATCAACAGCGCCCTCTACACTACCGTTACTATCCACCTTTAATAAGTCCAAAATTTATCAATAGATGCTAGTAATAGCATCATCTTAAAAGTTATTTTAACCCTAATCCCACCGGGTTTTTTGAGAGAATTGAAACCACCGGGGTGGGGGGGGGGGGGGGATGCCTTTTTGGACCCCCCCCCCCCCTCCCCCCTTCAGATCTCGGTTGTGGTAGAAGCCAATGTAATCTACAAGACTGTATAGTGTATAGTTAGATTTTTCAAATTTTAATCTATGTATTTTATATTAGTTAATTTATGCTAGTTTATGCAATTTTTTCTTTTTTTGTCTATAAATACAAAAATAAAGCTCCAAGACTTCTAATTTTTGGTGAACATATTCTTTTCAACATCCTTAACAATAATATTGAAGTAAAAATTCGGCTTCATAATCATTTCTTATGTATTTTATTGTTTATTGAATTTCTTATGTACATGTATTTCTATTTTTTTACCTTTTGTTTTTGTTGTTTTTTTGTCAAAATTTGTCGCAGAAACTTTTTAAAGCATAATCAGGCTAAAATAAATCATTATCAGCCATTAAAAGTAAAAACATTTATTTTTATATGAATTTATTGCAAAAACACAATTTACATTGGATTTGTATACAGAATCATGTTTTTGAGCAATTTTTTTCAAAGGGGCGTGGCTTCAAAACAGTATGCCTGGCCGGGAGCAACAAATTTGGTCTCATAAGTTGTGCGATACTTGAAAGAAAAAAGCCATAAAATGTCATGGCGAGAGTATCACGCGTTGCGGAATAATCATGCGAAACGTCGAGGGGCCAAAATGCCCCCCCGGTGGGAATAGGGTTAAACTTTAACCTTAAAGATAATATTTAAGCAGAACTACTGTGCGTGGAAATGTGAGGCAATATGGTGTAACTGAGCAATGGTCATTCATGAAAAACATGACCTTTGTCAACTTTGAAAACTGTAATTATGGAAAGTGCACAAAAGGATGATAGTGTATCACTGCTTTATGTACATAAAAGTCAAAGTTTACAGTGAGCTGACACTGACAATCATCTCTATTCAACATTTAAAATGACTCTTCATACCAATGTTCATGTCTCCTATAGGTTGAATTCTAGGAAGATAGGATATTGTCTGAGTACCTCCAGTGAAGAACTTACCAGTGTGAGAGCAGCCAGCCCACTGCAGCCTCGGGCAGGGAG
Source organism: Diadema setosum (assembly GCF_964275005.1). Classification (NCBI taxonomy): domain Eukaryota; kingdom Metazoa; phylum Echinodermata; class Echinoidea; order Diadematoida; family Diadematidae; genus Diadema; species Diadema setosum. The sequence goes on from NC_092704.1 coordinate 486,375, forward strand.
ACGCACCAGGGAGGGAGTACTCCCTCTAGACATATTGCTGTGTAAGGCCTTTGCATTCTCCAGCTTCATGCTAAAACACTGAAACAGCCAAGAATAACAAGTGTTATACATCACAAAATTGAATTTTCATATCGCCACACATCAAATCAGACTTAAAGTTCAAATATGTGAAGTACCTCTATGCCAACATAATGATGTATGGTATGTATTGACAGTGCAGCCATATTGTCTTTTCATTCTGCAACAATTGAATGCAAGTTTTGTGTCATTTCCCTACAATGTATTTGGACATTAATATTTCTCCAGGATGCAAACAATGTGCAGATGTCCCGTGAATGAATTTTTTTCCTAAACTTTGAGAATCAAGTAAAACATTTTTATTTTTTTTTAAATCAACAATTTATTTATTTCCATCAATTAAAGGAAATACATAATACCTTTACAAGGTGATACATTTAGCAATTCAACTTTCAAACAATTTCGAAGAACAATTCATTGCAGTGGCGGATCCAGGCGGGTGCCCTCCTTTTCAGAATTCCTGGATCCACCCCTGCACTGAATATTATATAAAATATATATTAGCGATATTATAGCGAGAAAAAGAACATTGCATACTTTGCCATTGTAACATACGGTACTTAGAAGTTTATTAGGGAATGACGCACAAACAGTCCAGCTCATATAAAACTTATTTTCATTACAGTACAGGGTCTGAAGAGGCGCTGCACACAATGACATGTTATTTCAAAAGGAAGATAAGTTAGACTACAACAGGTATCTGATTCAAACCTCTTGCTGAGCAAAATCTCGACACAAACCTTCTCATTATCTTTCTTGATGCGATCCTTCAGCTCTTGCTTCTGTGCTCTCAGCTGGGCGAGCAGAGCACGCTTCTTCTCTATTAACTGCTGCCTGACTACAGAGGGCGACACAGCTAGCTGCTGTTGAGTGGACACCTGCAAGACTTTTGGTGAAAAGGTCATTGGCCTTTCAAAGGGCAGTGCACCTGAACTCAGTGATGATGCTTGGGGACCTTGACTGATGTTTTCTTTTTGTGAAATGTCTAAAATCTTTGGCAGCTCAGAAGGTGCTGAGGAATATTTGCCATCAGAAAGACAACATGAGATTGTTGCTGCAGGAGACGAGACTACCAAGGGATCGCTGTGGATCAGGTGGTTGATCTCACCCTCGCTTCCTTCATGGAAGCTGCTGACACCCTCTGGATGGTTCTGGTTTGAGAGGGGAGCAAATGCGCTGAATGTTTGCTGTGCTGAAAATTGGTGTTGCCTCCTTTCACTAAAGGCTGATCCAGTACTCGTCGAATATGTGACTTTTCCCTCTGCTGCAGAATGAAGAAGAGGACTCTGAGGATGATTGTGATGAACTGGCTGCTGTGCTTGTATTTCCTGCACCTCAAAGTTTACTTGTAAAGGACTGGAATAGATGACAGCATCCAAAGAGCTCTTTACAGAGGTAAAAGCTGAGGACTGTTGCTTTGGGGGTGATCTGTCTTCATCTTCCGCCTTCATTGTTGCCACTTTAGTCCCAACTTGACCAAATTCCTCAACAGCCATTGCAATTGAAGATTTCTCTTTTGAACTGTTCGGTGGTGAATAAGCCGTTGCTTGGCAACAGCCAGCATATTCTTTCCCATTACTTTGCAATCCATGATGAGGTGAAGTGACATTGCTGTCATCTTCCCTTGATTCTTCACTCAATACAGAATGTCCATCAATGTCCTCCACTGCACTAAACAATGCCACACCATTGTCTGAGCTGGTTTGTGGGAGTGTTGCAATCACACTTACCACTGCTGAAGTCATATCGATTGCAGTCATCAAGTCATTCTTGTTTGGGGAACTATCAGTGTTTTCAATATTTTCATTGAAAGTATTCTTCTGCCCACTGAAATGTTCACAAATCTTCTCTGCACTACTACTTCCATCACAATCCAGTTTTGATTCCACACAAGATATATCCTCCTCAGCTGTCACTGAGCTTTTCTCTTGGTTCTCTTCAGCTGATGTTTGTCTGAATCCTGGTCTGAATATCTCTGTTTTTCTCCTCAGTTTCTTGGCCTTCAGCTTCTCCCTGTCAGTTTGAGCACCAAAAAAGATTTCTTCCTCATCATCGCTGAGGCTCGGGAGTCTGAAAGATTGGAATAAAAAAGAGGAAAAACTATGAATTATGATGATAAGTTCAATTTTTTTTTTTAGCTTTACACAATAATGAGCAAAAATATAAAAATGTTCCATAGTACATACAAAGCAGATTTTATGTGTAAAAGAATTCATAACCAGGCCAAGGATTATAATCAGGAAATTTACAGACATCCAAGGAAAGGAGCATGGGAAACCATGTTTTATTGCACACATGTTGTCATGACAGATTTTGAACAATGAACTAGCAAACTCAGTGAACTAAACCCCGGGTGCTCCTTCGTACAGTTATACTGTGGGAGCACTTCACGTTCAGGCTGGTCGCAGTTACATGCAAGCATAATCAAATCACAAACTTAACTCCTCCTCCGGCCTCCTAATGTTAATCAACTGCATCGGCGACCCGGACACCGGTTGGACACATGTTAACTAATTAGGCCTAGATCTAGAGGTCTACAGCGCCCCAGGGGGCAGGCCGGCAGGGCAGGGTTACAGTACCCCCTGCATGTGTACTCACCTGGTATCAGAACTATTCACCCATTAGTAACACTAATTATGTTTTTGAACTGAGGTCAGCACATGCACAACATCAAATCTTCAAATCAAAACACTACAGTCTGACAGATGTATCTTAAAGGACAAGTTCACTTTCATTAACATAAGGATTGAGAGAATGCAGCAATATTAGTAGAACACATCAGTGAAAGTTTGAGGAAAATTGGACAATCGATGCAAAAGTTATGAATTTTTAAAACTTTTGTGTTGGAACCGCTGAATGAGGAGACTACTAAGGCTCGTGATGTCATATGAGTACAACAGTATAAAGAAAATGTAAAGAAAATTCAACATATTTTCACTTTTTCTGCATAATAAAAGAGCACTTGACTTGCCTCTTTCTAAAGGCAATGGGAATAATATTACCCATAACGTATGTCAGTAACGAGTCAAGGGAATGTGTACTTTTTTCAAAAGATGAAATTTTGTGAAATTCTCTTTATATTTTCCTTATATTGTTGTACGCATGTGACATCATACACTGCAGTATAGTCTTCTCATCCAGCGGTGACTGCACAAAACTTTAAAAATTCATAACTTTTGAATGGATTGTCCGATTTTCCTCAAACTTTCAATGATGTGTTCCCATGCAATAGTAGAACACATCATTGAAAGTTTGAGGAAAATCGCTACAATGAATTGCTACAATGCCTACATTCTCTCAATCCTTATGTTAATGAAGGTGAATTTGTCCTTTAATGTTGTTGTTGTTGTTGTCCTTTAACACAACAATAACGTTAGGCTCATTTTTAGTCAATATCCTCAATACACACCAAATTTAGTATACAAGCCTTTTTTTTTTTTACAAGTAGAAACCACCAACATTACACTAACTGTAATATAAATTACGTTTCAAGGTTTACCTTTCCCAAGATGACGCCTCTCCGCAAGGAGTAATACATCCTTCATCTGTATTTGGCCCAGAGCCACAGTCGTTGCGGACAGGCAAGGAGGCGGGCGGGGCCGCAGCCCCAGCAGCGGGAGCGGCAGGGTCGAACATGATTGCCGGTGCGGTGCGGCGCGGCGATGACGGCACTTCCTACTTTTGTAATTGTACCAGTTTTAGGCTAGCTTTCAGTAAATTTAATTGTGTCAGCTTCGACACTATTACGACGCTTGCTGGAATGACGGTGAGATACAGCATACATTCCTAATCAATGAATCATATCATTGACTGCAGGAAGAGAAACCTGTTAAACTTATGACAGAAATCTCAGTGATTGCAGTAGGCCTAGTTGAGGCATCTCAGGACTCAGGTAAACAGACATTTTGAATTCCGCGCATGTGTACATGTTTTGTAGTATAAACCGTGTGAAAGGTCAAGTCGCACCGGTTTCCATAGACTGTACATCCAGGTGTTTTGTATCGATGTATTGTAATTCTTCGCGGGGCTGCTACACTGTGCTTTCTAACGTACTGGGTAAAAGTCTATTTGTTGCTAAGCGTTGGCTGTACATGTCTCTCGCGGTGTGTAATAAGTTGACGTCCTGAACGGATGTTCCGGATTACAAATCCCACTAAAAGTGTGGTGTACTAGTCGTCAAAATGTTAATTTTTTTGTACCCAGGGTTGAACAGAACTGTTACAGCTTTCGTTGTGCTCGACATCGTTCAATGACGGTGTGAAAGGAAAGGATACGAGTGGTGTTTTTGTTTCCGTCCCGTCTCGATCGCGACCACGCATTCACTGTTATTGGCATCTTCTCACCAACCATCATCTAATGTGCCCGTGTAGTGTTAGCATCGAGAAATCCCTGGCCCTGCAACAACTGCCTTGCCCTTGCCTGTGCATGTCTGTGCTGTATCAGGTTTGGCTCCGTCCGCTCCCCTACCTGCTCCTTCTACTGTAACGTTACAGCGTCAGTAAATTTACGAGTATTAGTAGATCTATATTCTTTTCTACTTAATTTACGGGGTTGAAGGGAACATGATGTGTCAATCTTGTCTACAGTTAGCATGGTTAGTGGGCAGAAATAGCAGATCTAGCTATAGCTGGAGTAGCTGCTGCAAGACCACTCTGAAGACCCAGGACTCAGGACGTCTCTGTTTTGATCGCCCAATCCCATCATCTTGTCATCATCCAACTCCGAATCCGAGCATTCGTGGTGAGTTCTAACGTTAGACAGTTATGCAATACCTAGAAATCTACTACTTAGGGCCTACTAGATGTACGGTTCTTTTAGGCCAAGGGCCTAGGACCTACATGTATTTATCAATGAGTTTCCTAGTAATCCTACTCCATGTCAGTCCAGGAAATCTGCTCATGAAGGGGGCTCCTGCTCATTGATAAACTCTCCCCCTCATGATGAGCACCCCTGCCCTTTGACCAAAAGATTGGTCTGTATCTGGTCATCGAGGATATGTTCCACGGAGACTGCGTTTGGCTTCAAGTTCAAGCCAGGATCCCCTTCTCCGGAGGAGAGTGATAACGTCCAAAAGATAAAAGACTCCTTCGGACAGACGGATCTTTCTGTCTATCCTGCCCTGGACTCTGGAGACGGAGTGCAAGTGCTCATACATGAGGTCCTCATCTAAGGCCTCGGCGGCCCAGGGATAGGGTACTCCATGTATGAGGGCCGAGGCGAGGCCTCCTCTCTACTTCTCATCCATCTCACATCTCACAATCCTGTTGCATATTTGTACTGTCATTTTCTTGTTACACACACGTGTCCACTCTCCATAATGAAAAGAAGAAAAATTGCTGTCTCTTCATTTTGACAAAATCAAGTTTTAATCACGCGATGTGCAACAACCCTCCGAAGCATGGGCGCCACCGGGGTCGCTCAATGCAGGGCTGATATGACTTGAAATTTTTTGTGCTTTTAAATTATAGCAGGGCTGCCAACACTGGAAACTAGATAACTAGTTGAGAGTGAGACTCCCGCGCTCCCATAGGCCAATGCTACACTTGTATAATTTAGGAGTCAAAATGAGTGAGATCAATAGAAATGCATGCAAATGAAATAAAGTTTTAGTGTGAGAAAGGACCAAAATGCGTGAGTCTCACGCTCAATGCGTGAGAGTTGGCAGCCCTGTCATAGTCTCAGTCTCACCTCTCCATGCACAAATCAGCCCCATGAAACTGAAGTCAGACATCATTTTACAAATATTTTTAAAGACAAAAATACCTATTAGATCCTACAATCGGAACTAACCTGATCTTCAGCAGGTGTGAGTTTCTTGAACTTTGTCTTCCTCTTAGAGGGAGACAAAGTTGAAGAAACTCACACCTGTGAACCTTCACCCCTCTGAATAAAATATGATCTTTCTTTCATAACCTGATCTTGTGCGTAATTATAGACTAAACCTCTAACATCTATTCCAAATTAGAATTAAAATATATATTATAGATCACACTGATGGAGTAGGTGAGTACTCGAATTTGTCAGCAAACTACAATTCATGTAATAACTTATAGGTATTATAGGTTCACTTTCTTTGTGAATTCCGCTGTCCAACAGCCTTTGGTCGCCCCTTGTGCAAGCTTCTGTGGCATCCAGTGCAGACAGGACGCAAGCCATACAAGCAGTGGGATTTTCAGAGCGAGGGTGCACACGCATGGGAGGAGATTTCTGTGCATAGCGTTTGCTTGCATGGCTTGCATGCAGTCTGTGCTGAATGCCTGCAGGACTTGATAATACATGTATATTAAGAATTAGGTAGTAGAATCATACAATGTATGTATACAGCTGTTCAGTTTGTAACTAATACGTAATTACATTGCATTTTACTTTTTATTTTTTGTAATTGAGACAAAACCACTCCCCTAAGAGAAAAACTGACATTTCTCATTCTGTTCAGTCATTGAGAAGTCTTTGTCCTCTTTGCCCTTTTACAGATCACATAGATGCATGAAAGAAATGAGAAGAGTGGGATTAATGTAGCCGCAGAACAAATCAACGTCTTTACTACATGATGCTGACTACAGCCACAAGAACAAAGACTAACTAGTTGCTATGGCAACTGCAAGCCAAATTGAAGAAATACGAACAACTTTGCAGCGTGGCCTTGAGAATCTTGCTCTGTCAGGGAACTTGAAGCCTCTACCCCTTCGACAGCAAGTTGAAAGGCCTACGCTGCGCACAAGAAATATTCCAGGAATTGACAATGATTCCATAGTTAGGAGCAGTAGAGTCAAACAGCAGAACAACAAAGTGACAGCAACTAACAAAGCACTCAGTAATGGCTCTTACAGCGACCCCGAAAGCCGACGACCGGAAAGCACAAGAGGAAGGAATGGTACCGTGTCATCACCTTTTGTCAGGACTCGTCATGGTAGTCTGAACAACAGTGTCAAATCATCCCCACTCCATGGCAAGCCACCTCTTGGTTCCAGGGGAAGAGCCAATGGAGTTGGGCGACCCTCCAGTGGACTCAAGAAGGCTCAATCACCAGGCTACAATCGCAGCTTGCCCTCATCTAATCAAAAGAGCAATGACTACAAGTACCCCAGTGTAGGCCAGGCAAGACACCTCCCCCAACCCCCTGCCACCCAGAGCCCTAGCAAGAAGCGAGACGATGACTCCACACCCACCAGGACCAGAAGCCAGTTGAGTAGAAAGAGCTGGGGTAGTGAGAGGAAGGACAGCTTGTCTGAAGATGGAGAGGAGTGGTGTGATATGGATGAGACTGAGGAAGACAGCTTTGATCCTCTCATGAGGTTTGTACACTGCAGAATGGAAACATACCGTGACCTTTGCTTCTGAAAACAAAAAGTAAAAGGGACATTTTAGATCAAAGAAAATGTTTTAAAAATCTACTCTCTTGGACAAAAAGTTGAAAAAAATGAAAAGCTCAAGAAATTTCATTGTCTCTTTAAGAGTGCCTGCTTGCCTGCATATGTCCTTAAAGAAGGAAAGGAAACATCAGAACAAACAATCAAGGATGTGTGATTCAAAACAGCCCTCTAAATAGAATAAAGGATAGTGGACATTTGTGATGATTCTTATTTTTTGGATGTACATAGGCAATCCCATTAATGATATACATAGGCAATCCCATTAATGATATTACAGGACTAGCTAAGTGTGATTGTTGTGCATCTACATCTCTTCCACTTCTGTTGTTTCATATATGCATTGCTTCTCTTTCAATATTAGATAGAAAGAACATTTTCTTGCTCTACTGTATGAAATAATGAAATCAGGGCTTTGACACCAGAGAATATGCGCAGAAAACAAAAACGCAATTTTTTTTTTTTTAGTTCATTTGGATGTATGTCAGAATTGATATCTGTACATGTATATTTGTGATTCAATGTTCCTGGGAATATGAATCTTAGTTCTCAAGTTTGCTTGAATTTCATACAATGTACGTGTTGTACTTTTTGCTTCCAAACGTGTTTGACACTTAGTGAACGCATGCCTGGAGACGGAGCATCCTACGATGACTTTGAAGAGGATGACGGAATCGATGGTCTGGATGAAGACGGAATGGATGATGGTAAGAGATGCCTCATGTTGGTTGCTATGACAACAGCTGTATTACTGTTTAAGGGAGGAGAGTTTGCCTCACAAAGAGAAAGCATCTGACCTGAAGACTGCCATATGAATACAGCAGATAGATACAAATCCCAACCGAGACAGATACAGCTGTGCAGATGTTCGTGTATCAATACAACATGCCTACACTTTTCAGGAATCTTATGTTGCCACCGTAAAACTCCACCTTTGCATGTTGCTCAGATTGGCCTAAAGTCTGCTGTATGTCTTCATTTTAATAAAATACTCTCTTTCTTTCTTGCAAAGATTTGTGAAATCATGATTTTCGAGATCCATCTTGAGCAGAGAAAGTGGGAAATAGAATAAATGTCATTTATACAAACTATATCAACTATTACTTTATTATATTCCCTCTGAGTAATTCAGTGTTTTCTTTAAAGTGGATGGCTAGTAACTGATCAGTGGGAATCAGTGGGAATGCTGGGGGATGATTGTTCCAATTCTTGTGGGATTCATTTAAGAGTACATTATATATCTATTGTTGTGTGAAAATTATTTGCGTCAGAATGGTCTCATATTCAAGTACAATTGTAATGTGCAGTTTAATGCCCCGTCACTGTACAGGCATGCTAACCTGGAAACATTAAACTGCACATTACTTGAATATGAGACCATTCTGAAGCAAATAATTTTCACACAACAATAGATATATAATGAATTCTTAAATGAATCCCACAGGGATTGGAACAATCATCCCCCAGCATTCCCACTGATTCCCAGTGATCAGTTACTAGCCATCCCCTTTAATTGTTCCAGTTAGTACTAATTATGATACTCTGCTGAATTTGTGTGTAGAAATATGTTGTTATGTAGATTCAGTTACCATTGCTGATTTGACACCTTCAACTGTTTCTTGTCTTTACGTGGGAGAACCTGAGCACTGTTTCGTGAAAGTTGTCGGCCCTCACAAGTTACATTATCAGCTTCTGACAATCACCATGTAGTAACAGTCAGTGACCAGAGCTTCTCAGCTAATTGAAACCAAGGATTTTGCTGAAATTGTCAGACTGACAACTTGTCAGGACTGACAACTTTCATGAAACAATTCCTTGAGGTGCTTTTCTTTTGTGTGTCATTTTGGCTGAATTTCAACGGGTTTTATGACAAATTTTGAACATTTACACTCACGGGTCACTTTACCAAGTTACCTCATTGTTGATATCTTGTAATTTGCTGTTCCATCAAACAGACGATTCAGACGCATACTCTACATACAGTATGTCATCCCTCAAAGGGAGCAGCAAAAGTGGCAGCCATTCCCTGACCATTGAGGATATGTTGAAGAAGACCAATGGGATGGAGTCGTCCATTCTGGGGTCAAAAAGCAGCAGTTCCCGTGTCCTTGAGGTTCTAACATCAGGTACAGATGAGGCCCAGCCACCCTTGTCTGGTAGTCTCTTCAGCAATGTTCCACCAACCATCAACTTTGTTGCAGAAGGCCAGAAAGGTAAATTGATTTTAAAATTGTCGTAACATTTCAATTTTAACTGATTACCATCGATTATTCAGTGTTTTACTAGACAGGCTTCTTACCAGACAGGCTTAATCCACTAGACCGCTGAGCTTCAGCCCTACAGCCAGTGCTGGTTCTAATCTCTGTACATGCAGTAGGTATTGAGTATTGATAAGATATTCAAACTAATGAATTCTTTCATCAAGTTGTTTTTATTGCAACTGATTGACAAATTGCCCTACATTGACATAGATGTGACACCTGTACAGTTGGATATCATTGGTGTGAATCCAGCCTGAGTACAGGGTGGTCCACAAGGGGCTTCAGCATGTCACAGCAACATGCTCAAATTCTTGTGTAACATCCTCAAAAATTTGCAACAAGCTCAAAATAAATGTATTCAAACATGTGCAAAACATTTAAAGAAACATCAAACTACCTGGTACAGTACTCAAATATTTGTGTGCAAACGATGAGAGAGAACATTGAATGTAAGCAGCACAAAGAGAGATAAGCTGCAAAATATTACTTACTATGTGTTCGTGATTTGCGCTCTGCGTGCATACAATTTCTGCAATTTATTCTCAGATTCTGAGCTAGCAACATGCTCAAATTTCAAGTTGTTGACCACCCTGGAGTAAGTATGCCCATAAGTTTCTATCATGACTACTACTAAATCACTGAATAATCAATGCCTATTTACATCAATGTAGGGCAGTTTGTCAATCATTTGCATTGAAAACAACTTGACAAAAGAATTAATTCATTTGAACATTTTGATGTTTGCAGCATACGCCTTCACTTGTCTCTACCACAAAATCCTGTAAGTCCTTAGTATTCATCAATGACAGATATTTAATGCTACTAGGGTTACAGCAGACATGACCAGCAGTTCTTATTGTTACTGTCATTATCTTTTTACCATTTCTCTTCCCATTTTTCACATGGCCTCTCTTTGTCATGATGTTACAGTGATGCCATTGCCATGGGAACTAAGGAAGCTGCTGAAGTGGAGAATGAGTCCTATCACACCTCATGTTGTCAAGAACTGCATCGCTCGGTCAGGATTCAGGGCAACCAAGAGTAAGTCTCGTGTGATTACATTTAGTAGATGAAGTGACTGCATCAGAAAAAAAGGGAAAAAACTCTAATCAGCAGGTGAAATAACTGTATCAGCAAACAAACTCATGGATATCAAGTAGGATGGACAGGTGAAATGCATTATTATACAAATGATGCACATGATAGAGTGCATTAGTGTAGGCGTAGCGCACTCGAGGGTATTTACAATTGTGAAACATGCACTCGGCTTCGCCTCGTGCATGTTGCACTACATTGTAAATACCCGAGAGTGAGCTGCGTCTCCACTAATGCCACGAAATAATCCTGTGCATCATTTGTTTTATAAAATGGGTCGAAAACTAACAGCATTTTCACGTACCTTTGTGGGTCAATAGTCCAGTCAGCTACATGTAGCACTCGCTCGAGGGAGTCGAGTCAAGCACGTCGCACTCGGAAATCCCGCACATGACTGTGTACGTATAAGAGTACTGTATACGTACGCCACATATGCTATGCACACAAGAAAGGCCGGCCGGCATACCCAGCCCGAACTAGAAGTTGTTTAAAGGTATTGACAACGCGTATAGTAGCACACGACGCACTTGTAACAACTGATTGAGTGCGCACTGGTACTGCAGTGCAATGGTACTAAAGTAATCAAAGCCCACGTGACTCATTTCAGCGCTTCCCATTGGCTATGTTCTTGAACCCATTTTATAAATCATTGCAACAATTTTTGTCACTTTCTTGAGCACTTTCGAAGCATCCATTCCATCTTCAGATCAGTTTCTACGAATTTATGTTTTTATGCTCATTGTAGAATTCAGAAAAGGGTATTTGTACTATTTATCTATGGCCATATATCTATCTTCTTTGTTGTTTCAGTCATATGAATATTTCTCCAGGGGTAGGCTTTCAATTGTTTCATTCCTTTTTTTATAGGTTTTGCATTGTTTGAAAGTTTGCATGGTGATGTAAATGAAGAAGAGAGGTTTCTGTAACACCATGTACACATGTCGCTTCCTTTCTTCTCACTCATCTGTGTAGGATCTTCTTTCTCCATACAACAGTCCTTTCGAGGATGACGTACATATATTATGGTGTTAGCACAGACCTCTTATCCCTGTATAGGTTTGTTGTAGAGTGAACTTTGCTTGAAATTGTGGATAATGACCATGTTTGTACTTTGTATCTGTTTGTCATACACAATGCATCTTCCTAGGAATTATTTTTCTTCAAGTCATACTGTACCTGTTCTCTCTCCTTTACTAGAGGGAAATGAGTGGCTGGGTTACTGGGGCAAACACATGAAGGCAGCTGGCTTCAAGGCTATCAGAGAGTACCAGAAGGTCAATCACGTCCCGGGTTCCTTCCAGATTGGCCGGAAGGACCGACTGTGGCGAAACCTTTACCGCATGCAGCTCCACCATGGCAAGAAAGAGTACAATTTCTTCCCCCAGACGTTTGTCTTGCCCTTTGACCTCAAACTTCTGAAGAGGGCGTGGGAGGATGGCAACAGCAAACAAAAGTGGATCCTGAAACCGGTGAGTCAACCCTGGGCTCTGTGGGATTTCACTGTGGGAGCAATGAAGTACTTCCAGAAATTCTATTGTGTGGCAGTGTCACTAACATCCTGTTTGGCTGAAAACCCAAATTGGTATAACCTGCAACAGTTTCATAGACTTTTGACTCAGTGCACGCACATGCTAACAGTCAGGGATATCAATGTTATCCCTCGAAAAGACAGAGTTGAACTCCTCCTTAAGGGTTGTAGAGTGGTGGAGACTACTACTTTAAGTATCAATGTGGCTTGACTGTTACATGTGACTGTAACTGATTTCTGTTTAGATAATATGACCTGATTCAGAGTTACGTGAAGGAGACAATTGATTTGTTGCTGTGTCCTTTGCCAGTGTTGTGAAAGAAAAAACAAATGCATAATGAAACCATCACCCTAGTGTAGCCCCATCTTTACATATCTGTGTGCAGATTTTGTGTAGGTCAGACAAGTGCCGAGGATACACCAACAAGAAATGATAGTGCTGTGTATTCTCACACAGGTCCTACCATCAGTTACAAGGAAGATGTTCTGAGATAAACTGTCATACAAGGTACAAGCAGAAATGTGTTTACTATTTGGGAAATATCAGGAATTAACCTTTGTGTATGTCATAAGAATTTAAGCACTCCATCAGACATGTAACTTTGGGGGCTGAGTATTATTCATTGAAGCTGAGATGATGAAGAACAGCATGTTGAGGGCCTGCTTTAATGACTTTGGAAAGAGTAATGTGGGAGGACAATTTCTGTACATGGAGAGAAATTATAGAACAGAATTTGATATTGATCTATAACACTACAGCCTGCTTCAGCCCGAGGGATTGGTATCCGGGTCATTCACAAATGGAGCCAGATCCCTCGTAGGAGAGCTGTGATCGTCCAGCGATATCTCTCCAAGCCGTACCTCATCAACGGCAGCAAGTTTGATCTACGCATCTATGTCTACGTCAGCAGCTTTGACCCCCTGAGAATCTATGTCTTCACCAACGGTCTTGCCAGATTTGCAACAATGAAGTGAGTCAAATCATGACTACATCTCACTGAAAATTAGTCAGTCATGCCGTCTGTTTACATCAGTCATTTTCAAATCTTGCTGAATAAGAATCAAAATCTCACTGATAATTCTTCACATAAGCATTGGTTTTTGACTTCTTAGTAACAATATACTTTTGAGCACAGCAATCTTTTTAAAATACCTGTGCAGCAGATCTAGTCAAACCATTTCAATCAGGGATCAGATTTTTTTTTTTTCATTCTTTATGGAAAGAGCAAATGTAAGTTCAAACCCTTTTTGAGGGGCAAAACAAATCTCGCAGCCCTATTGCCCTTAGTGCTTCCTTCATGCAGTTGTCATCATCCACAGTGACCTCATTCATTTGAAAGGCAAATACTTCCTTTGTTTCCATGTCTTATCTCGGAGCATGACATACATAAACTAGAAAAGCACTCTGAGAGTGCACACCTCCGCCAAGCGGCTACTTTTTCCCCAATGATTTTGCTCTTTCATGGAAATCGGTGATTCCCACCCATACCTATGCATGCTGAAAATCGCCTGATTTCCCAATATAGAAGCCTTTGTTACGTCATAAACCTTCAGCTGCACGGCCCACCTCGCCCTAGCAGAAACTAGAGCACGCTCTTTAGTGCGCGTGTGAAAACCTAAAGAATGCGCTGCTTGAACTCCCAAGTTCATTGACCCTACCTGCTAGAATATAAAAAATCCTTCATAAAATCCACAAAAATTCATGGATCACTACCAAATTTTAATCATCTGTTCCGTGTGTCATTCTCAGTCTTTCTTGTAAGTTTCATCCAAATTCGTGCACATTTTTTTGAGTTATTTTGCAGATGGACAAACCAACAAACCAAGGGTAACGAAAACATAACCTCCTCCCGTGGCAGAGGTAACTAGTCAAACACTGACTCTTTCTTTCTCATTCCACTCCCTGGCAGGTATTCATCGTCCATGAAGAGCCTGTCAAACAAGTTCATGCACCTGACTAACTACAGCATCAACAAGAAGAATGCAGACTTTACTCCTAATGATGACAGCATGGCCTGTGAGGGCCACAAGTGGTCAGTTTACTGTCCAGCTGGCTTAAAGCACTTATGACTTGACCAACATGTTAATTTATCACATTCTTGAAATTATTGTATCTGCTAGGAGTTCACCTTGAGTTGTATCATGTCCGCAAAGAGACCTTAGTAAATCCAAGTATATGCAAAATGTGTACCATATCTACAATTAAATACCCCTTCCTGTCTGATGGAATGGTAAACAAAAGTATGATGGTGTATTTTCAGAACATTTTGTCCTTCATTACATTTATATGCATTTAATACGATTTGAAATCAGTGAGGGATATTTTCTTTTATGATTTTAAGTATACTCTGATGACTGGACCATCACTAATTCTCAACTATGACACCTTTTCCATCAGCAAATAAACCCAAGGTAGCATCCAACGCGTTGTGCTTTAATTGTAAATGTGACTGTAGTTAGAATAATTCAATACAACATCTCTCATCGTGTGGTAAAGGTGACCTGCCTTTGAACATAAATTCTCTGACGTGTTTCTGTGTGACAAAGCCATGTACACCAAGAAATTAAGACAGTTATCATTTCTAAATAGCATGTTTTTGCTACATGTAATACTCTCAAATGATACTAGTTACAATAATGGTGCAAAAAGTGTCTCTTCACCGTGCTTTGTACAGGATAATCTAAGCTAATATTAACGGGTTGTTCATTTGCAGGAGTCTGAAGGCCCTGTGGGGCTTCATGCAGCGAGATGGCATTGACACACATGCTGTGTGGGAGGCCATCAAAGATGTCGTCGTCAAAACCATTGTGTGGTAAGTCAAAGCTGTAGATGTAGGCACTCGTAGCCCTCACATCATTTATTAAATTGCACAACTATGTGACTGCAGTAAAACATTGTTTGCTTATAAAAACTTTAAGATCAGAATATTTGGTACAGTTGGGGGTGCACTATTTGATTGATTGATGTAGTTGTACATTAGGTCACACTTTGCATGGTCATATCACATGTATCATGCACTGCAGTATTAAAAATTTACGATCTGTATTCTCTGAAAAGTATTGGTATCTGAAAAGTCTGAAACATTCCAAGAGATTCCAACATTTCATGGTACCATTATGTACTGTCTTATTTTCTCACTTATGTGACAGTATAGAGTAGAATGCTCTTCCATACATGTTACCTTCTCTCATGGGTTTAAAATGATCAAATAGACAAGACTCTACAATAGAAACAACAAAAAAATGTTGTAAGAAAGGCTTGTGTTCAAGTGTGAAGTAGTTTGGAAAGAATGTTTTTTGTCGGCCTTTGGTATTGTGCGATCTCCCAAATCTCATCTCAGGTTGGTCAAAACTTGAAATTTGAGCATGTTAAAAGCTCTGAATATGAAAATTTTATTTTAATTTTATAGAAATGTGCGTAGAGTGCACATTGTGAGCACATAGCACGCAATATTTTGTGACATATTTCTTGTGGTGCTTACACTCAATGTTCTGTCTCATTTTTTGCACACAAATTTTCTACATAGTTTGATATTGCTAGTTTTTCAGATGTTTTTCACATGTTTAAATACATTTCATTTTGAGCATGTTGCTTATTCTTGAGGATGTTGCATTACATCTTACTGGCTTTTGAGGATGTTGCACAAGAATTCAAGCATATTCCAGCAGCATGCTCAAACCCCTCATGGACCACTCTGTCATCTAGTCTACATATATTTTTATGACTTATTCCTACTTGTTTTGTTTCCAGCTCTGAGTCTGCAGTGAACAGCATGATCAAGGCAAACTGTAAAAGCCGCTACTCTGTCCATGAGCTCTTTGGTTTTGACATCATGCTCGATGAGAACCTCAAGCCATGGATCTTGGAGGTCAACATCTCACCCAGGTAATAGTCTTTCTATTTGCTTGCATTTGAGAGACTTACTCACAGCAATGTACAATATCATCAGTTTTGTTTAATTGCTTTTCTTTTTTTTCTTTGTACAAGAATACCTCAGTTGGTAGCGTGTCTGCCGTGCAGTCAAATGTCTTGGGTTTATTCTCACTGAGCCTAGCTGAGCAATGTAATATATATCTGTACTTTTATCATGCTGTCCCCTTTATCAAGAGGTCAAACACTCTGCCCCTTGGATTGGACATTGAGTGGAGGTCTCGAGTGTGAGGGAGTTACGAATTACATAGGGTAAAAGATCCCATTTCATTCATTCATCACAAAAAGCCTGGTGCTAACCTGGTGAAGTGGTCCACACACATACCCACACCGGAAAATGGGGGATTGACGACAACCCCTTATGGTTCACCACAAGTCACTAGCAGTAACTAGCGAATGGTATCAACCAAAAAGAAGATTGTTTTTTCCAAAGCATGACTTCACTTTGTTCAGATATGAGACTTATGAAAGAGTCCTTTATTCTTTGTGATGAAGACTGGTATTGGTGAGGTGTTTATAATTCTCCCTTTGATAGCCTGCCCTTAAAGACCTGGTAGTGTGGTGATACAATACAGTGTGAAAGCTTGACCAACTCAGATACTCTGGTATCCCATAGCTAGTTCTGTGCAGCTTCATCACTGATCTCTACGTAAACTAGTACTTGTACAGACACAGCCAAAAGAATCTTGATTGGAGTCAAACATTACTAAATGAGTGTACACTTGGATGCACGTACCTGCTGAAGGCAATTCTAATCTAGCAGGCCTGCAGGAGACATGGTTTTGAATGTACCACAGTGGGCAGCGAATGAAGATAATTAAACCGAGTCAACAACCTCTCCCCACTCTATTTGGGTCTTTAAAAGCCTGGTAATGACAGTTATTTCCTCTTTTCACTCTTCAGGATAAATATTAAATTCATTCCTCTTTATCATGTAGTGTGGAGAGATCCAATGTGCATGTAAGTAGATGGCAACCACTCAGCTTTAATTAGCCACTTGTAACCTTGCACACTCTTTCCCTGTAATCCATCTCACACATCTTCATGGCTTCCTCTTTATACATCCCTCTCACAGCCTTCATTCCAATGCTGAACTGGATGTGCAGGTCAAAGGTCAAATGATGAAGGATCTTCTTAACATCAGCAGCTTTATGATCCCAGACAAGAAGGACGTCTTCACCACTGTGTTGCCTCCCAATGGAACAAACAAGTATGTTATAATGGTGCTTATGTTGTACCTATTTGTCTTTTACACCTCGGAATCATGCAACAGATTTACGTTAAAGAACTTGATCCTCTGTTTGTAGTTTCATGGATGGTCCTCAATAAAATTTTATGTAGATTGAATTGAAACAACTCATGTACCAATCACAGCATATATAAGATTTATAGTCCGACACTATCACCTTGTCTTTGTGAAGTATCTGAAATGAACCAGAAGTATTTCCACGAGTTTAACAAAACACATTTGTGATGTAATTACAGCTAATAAACAGGTTTGTGTCTTCTCAATAGATTGGCATTTTGTCTCACTTTGGCCCATTTCTTTGTGAGTTATTAGTGGAGCTATCAGTAGAGACTACTTTGGTGGAACAATGATAATAGTAGGAAGAATTCATGTAGTGCCTCATTGCAAAACATTCCTAAGTGCTTTACAGATAATAATACCTATGATTCTTGTGCATTGGTTTTGAGAATGTGCATTATTGAGGAGACTTTCTATGCTGTACTCAAACTTCACACTCTTATTCTATGTGCAGTGCTCTGTAAAATGGAACATAACCCAAAGAACACCAAACTTGGTTGTGGATGATGCCATTCTTCCATCTCTATCAACAGACAGACCATTTCAGGGCATGATTCTCATGTTAGAAATATTCATGTTTTCTCTGTCTCCCTCTGTGTTTGTTCCTCTAGAGTGGACTACAGCAGTGTGATCATGAACAAGTCTCTCTACACAAACCACTTAGCCAAGGATGAGAGAGCCAAACATGCCTTCTACACACAGAAACACATTGATGAGGTAAATTTTTGATATCATTAGGAAGAGAACAGGTGATGTTGGGGATTGTCACGACCAGTGGAAGAGAGCTACTGTATGATGTAGCCAGCTGAATTATTACAAAATCACATTTATTGCAACTGGATTGTTTTAAATCACAACTGAATTATTACAACATTAACATCATATTCCGGAAATTAACGTTCGGGAAGAGAAACTACCTTTGACATGGCTGTAGGACCTCCTACAAGTCACCATACATTGTGACGAATCCACTTGTATCTTCTGCCATTGCTGTTCTCATGTCAAGCTAGATTTTGTCCTGTAATATATCTCATCTTATTGTCCCGGACTGTCATTTAAGATGGAAATGATCTCATACCATTTGAATAAGACTCTTTGCTTTGTGCACTGTACAAGATACATGTAAATCATGTGTGTATTTTGTTTGTAATTTTAGCGATGATACCAAATGAAATAACTATAACAGAGATAATAATGATAATCCAGACCCTTGTACCTATTTGCGAATGTTTCATATGTGTACATTGGTTGTATTCAATGTCACCATGTTCATTGGCTTTGTCATAATTATTTGCTCTAAACTTTCACTGCATTTCGTTTGTTGTTGATAAACTCACCACATCATATTCTGGTTCATTAAAGAAATATGACTGAACACCAACACTGCCATGCAACATCGGATTACAAATTTCTATGTCCCTTGACTCTTAACTCTCCAATGATACATAATTTGTCTCACTCGATTTACAAAAATCTCACTCTTTTTGCAAAAAAAAAAAAAAAAAGTATTAATGAGACAGTTAGAGCGCTGGCTGCCGTTTTTGTGTCATATTGAGAACATTAGTTATGAAGTATAATGTGCTATCAATGGGTGCGTTCGAGCGCTTTCCTAAAGCGTAGGGAACCTTACCGAACCGCTGCAACGCTCCTAAGGTGTACCATACCAAACTGAGCCAAGCCAAAAGTGGACCACTTCCCGATGTACTCCAAAATAATACCAAAAGCATACCGAAAGTTTGCATGTGAAGAACGTGTGTAACATGCACATACGTCATAATGCAAAGAGTTCATTCTCTTTGTTTGGGACATCTGTGAGTAGTTAACCACGCAAGGTGAAGACCCTCTTACTACAAAATGCGTAACCCCTCTAAAAATAACTCATGAGGTACGCTTTCTCCACAGAGCATTCAAACACTCCAAATCTGGCACAATACAGTTTGGTACGCTTTGGTTTGGTTTGCTTTGGTTTGCTTTAGAGCACTCAGATGCACCCAGTGGTGAAGAAGATAATTCATTTCAACACAAAGGGTCACTTCATTGTACTCATTCTGTTGTCTTTGTACCTCTATACTTGAAGATTTTAGATATGTTTTTCGTATTAAAACATGGTTATGCTTCTGAATGACCATTGTTTGCTTTGTCCCCCTTGATCTAACAGCAATGTAGGATGTCCATCCTGGACACACTGACCCCTGATGACATCAGACATCTTGTCCAGACAGAGGATGAGTTCAGTCGTCGAGGAGGCTTTGAACGTGTCTTCCCCTCCCCAACATCACAGAAGTATCATCGATTCTTTGACACGCCTCGCTACTACAACATCCTGCTAGATGAGTGGGTGAGAAAGTACAACAGACAGCAGGCTAAAGGTGAGATGACCCAATGGACTGATCATTAGCAAACTAAACATAGTGGCATCAGGGTCCTGTTTCATAAAACTTGTTTTCAGGAACAACTGCCACATTCCTATGACAAATTTGCTCTCAGCCATATGCAAGGATTTCAGTAGCTTGTAACAAATATCATAACTTGTTATTGATAAAAAGTTTTGGCTGGCATGCAAGCTCTTGTTAATCAATGATATCAAGTTTAAAGCAAAATGTCAAACTACTCTACTGACAAAAATGAGTTCCGGAAGGATTTCTCATAAAATGTCTGATATTTGAAGGAATTATTCTATTCACAAGTCCATTATGTACCATGTTTATTCTAATTGCAGGTGTGCATTTTGGCAATCAAAACTGCCAAATTTTGTGAAAAACAAAATTTTTTATGATATGAAATTGACAAGTAGGATAGTACCTGTAAGGCTAATCTATGTTTACAAGTGGAATGCTTCTGAATATCAGTATCATAGGATATAAATATATATATTTTTAAAATAACAATTTCATGAATCTGTGTACACTGACAAAACAAAGCAAAACATTACACCATATTACATGATAGGGTATTGGATTCTTACAATCAAGTTTGTTGATATTCCACTCTGTATTTTTCATTTACCTGTGAAGTAACCAAACCTGATTCAGAAAGTGATTTGACGAAGATTATTAAAGCCAGTCTGTAGCTGGAAGCAGATCTATAAACCCCATTTTTTGTTTGTATCTACAGGTCTGAGCCTCCTAGAAGACTTCTGTGCTGAAGGCATGCATCTCAGTGTCAACAAAGATGACACACACACAGTGAGTAGTGCTGTCAATTTGTCCTAGCTTTCCATAGGTTCATAGATAACCATGATACGGTGCAGATTGCAACACAGCAAGATCAGTTAAACTGCATCCTAGTCCATTTGTAAAAGGAATCCATTCTGGAGTGGTTGCAAGTATTTCGTTATATTTGGCTGAGTACTGTGAATGATACATTTATGTATAAGATGGCAAGTCTTCATGATACGCCAGAATTTACCTTCTGTTGATAAACTCCCTTCTTTGATTAATGTGCAGGAAAGGGACAATGCTTTTTTAGCATTGCCCAATATTACTCATGTTCATGTCTAGCTGTGATAAATTAGATATTATCCTTTTTCTTCAACCAACTCATCAAGTTAAATAAGAGTAATTAACGTCCGAGATTACTGCCATGTGAACTTGATTACTGCCTAGCACTGCAAACAAATCCACTCAGTGAAAGGAATGATTTAGGTGATGGGTTGTCGAAGATATATGGGTTATGCCATTCTGTGCAAGTTTTGTCTTCTATTGCATATTTTCAGAATTATAGAAAGGCATGAACTGTTTGTACAGAACGGTGATCCTCAGTGTGTGCTACCAGCAATGCTAATGCAGTATTTTTTTTTATGCCTCCGCCACGAAGTGGTGCCGGAGGCATTATGTTTTCGGGTTGTCCGTCCGTCCGTCCGTCCGTCCGTCCGTCCGTCCGTCCGTCCGTCCGTCCGTCCGTCCGTCCGTCCTTCCGTCCGTCCGTCCGTCCGTCCGTCCGTCCTTCTGTCCGTCCGTAATGAATTTTGTGGACAAGGTAACTATCAAAACCTGTTGAGGTATCCTAATGAAACTTGGCATGTATGTGTATTAGGGGGTGAAGTTGTGCCTATCAACTTTTGGGTGCACATGCTCAAGGTCAAAGGTCAAAAGGTCAAGGTCAAATACATAAAATTTCACTATTTCCACCATATCTATTGAATGCCTAAAGATATTTTCTTAAAACTTAGTGTATACATGTATTACCCAATTATGATTCTCTGGTGAAAGTTTGGGTCATGAGGTCAAAGGTCAAAAGGTCAGGGTCAAATACATAGAATTTCACTATTTCCACCATATCTATTGGAATGCCTGAAGATATTTTCTTGAAACTTAGTGTATACATGTATTACCCAATTAAGATTCTCTGGTGAAAGTTTGGGTCATGAGGTCAAAGGTCAAAGGTCAAAAGGTCAAGTAAGAATAGTAAAACTTCTTTTTTTTCTCCATACCTTGGAAAATTGTTCAAGGTATCTTCATGGAACATAAACTGGAAGTGATTATCTAGAGAATGTAGGGTTCATGGGGTCAAAGGTCAGGGGTCAAAGGTCAAGTGCAACACTTCAAAATTTTACTATTTCCTTCCTATCATGCAATGCCAGCAGGGTTATTATTTTTTTTTTTTTTACACTTGGTGTATGCATACATGTGTAACCTAATCGAAATTCTCTGGAAAGTTTTTTTTTTTCTTCTTTTTTTGCCTCAAAGGTCAAAAGGTCAAAGATCAAGTGAAAGTGCTGAACTAACTTTTTCCTCCATATCTCGGAAGTGGCTCAAGTTATCTTGAAACTTAGTACATATTATGCATGTTCTACCTGAAAGTGATTATCTTATGAATTTTAGGGTCAAGGGCCAGATGAAAATGGTAACAATTTACTATTCAATTCAGAAATTGCACTTTTTCTCCACACCTGTACCTTGAAAATTACTCAATGCCTAAATGTATGAATGGGTCAAAGTCGGGTTAAAGTCCTTAAATCCCTAGATACATGCTCTCCTATTCATCCAATTAAACCTAGGTCAAGGAATGTGAACATTCAACACATTTGTGACAAACTTGTCATTTCAATATTTTGCCAATTTTGTGAAAATGTAATCACACATTGTCCACATGTACTATCTAGACCTATTGGGAAAATCATGCATTATGGCGGAGGCATACCAGTCGCCAAAGCGACATTTCTAGTTTCACCTGTACTTTTCACTTTTCTATTCTCTTAAGTTTCAGTTAGTACATATTGTACATAAGTACCTATTGAATGATGTATTGGTAGCAAAAATTAACAATAGTAATTATCAGTACTCTTTTTTTTTATAGAATTACTATCAATCATTATTTACATGCAGCATATTGGCTTGCTCATTGATACAGTGGCTATTTAATTACATCAACATGAAAGTAAAAATTTGTCTCAAAGTGTTGACACCCCACATTTGCTGGATATCACCAGATTTGAATTTCACTGTCTTTACCTTCTGAACAGTTATGTGCAGTGATTGCTGCTTTGTAAAATCATTGAATTTTGGCTTTGCTTGAAATTGATTAATTTGGCATATTGTGATCCCAGCAATGAAAAGGCAAGGATTGACATTAACATATTTAATGATGACATGTCTCATTTTCTGCATGTTGTGGTGATCATATTTCATTTTTGTCCCCCCCCCCCAATTTTATTACTTTTGAATTAGCTCTCACAACACCAGATGAATATGTTGTGATAGTGTCCAAATTTCTCTGAATATTGTTGTGTTGATTATATCAACATGAAGAATTGTCTTTTTTTCTTGATGCCGAACCATGTGCAGCATTATCTCCCCAGTTTGTGTAGTATTCAAATGAACATTGACCAAAGTGACAATACTTTATATTGATTGAGTGCATGTAGAAATCTTGAAAGAAAATGATCTAGAGAGAGACTATGTGGGTTATAGGTGTTATCAAATTACAGTCATTTATCAACTTGTGTAGTGGTCTAAACTCCGGTATAGGTTTTCTAATTATGTATAGAAGATCTGAATAACACTTGTGGTTGCTAATGATGATTAGCTCAAGTGTGTTATGTGATGCTGACATAAAAGAGCATAGAGATTAGGCTTTGTTTAAGACTTACATGGTCACTTTTGGCTGTGTGATTGTTAGAAGAGCTTTCCATTCAATATTTCATGTTTAATGTCATTAAATTGCATCAGTGGAGTGCCCCTGTGTTTCTAAGACGCAGTGTTGTAAGTAGCCATTCATCAACATCTAACAAACAAAACTTTTTTAAATCTTTATCTCTCTCTCTTTCTCTTACTCTCTTGTGCCTCATTAATTCATTAATCCTTCATTAATACAATTCCTTTTTCCTAAACTGACACAGTAGTCAGGCATACTAGATGCAATTACATGCAATCCTGTGAACATATTAGACAAAATGCATCTGATTCAAAGAGCATGTTGGACGATCATTATCCTCGTTAAAACGGGGTCACCTGTACGTCCAGTCAAAAGATTAGCCTTAGATTTATTCCTTGTATGACTCGGAGCTGGATGTAACCAAAGAATTTTATCAACCCAAGGGCCCGAATTCACAAAGGTGGTACAATTGAAACCATGTTTTAAACCATGGACAATTTGTATGGAGCGCCAAGCGTCGCATGGCCTATTTCATTACGAAATCAGTCATTTTGTCAATGGAATGATCATTTTGTAACGGCATGACAACATTTCGTTAACAAAATGAACATTTCGTCAAGGAAATGGTAATTTCGTCGACGAAATGACTGATTTCATAACGAAATAGGCCATGCAAAACTTAGAGCTCCATACAAATTGTCCATGGTTTAAACCATGGTTTCAATTGTACCACCTTAGTGAATTCGAGCCGATGTGTTCATAGGAAAGTTTCGGAGTCAAGATGCCTGCCTATGTAACCATGTTTTTGCATGCATGTGGTATAATCTCTTAACGTGTTGTATACTGTATACGCTTTATATTTCGCGAATTTGAGAATTTTGAGGATGGATGAATTCGCAGTTGAGAATTACATTGATACAATGAGATAGAAGTATTTTCACTTTTGATCAGAATATTTCATAATTTCTATCTTGGACATGATATCCAATTCAGGACATCTGCATCTTGCGTGGCAGTAGCTTTGCAAATTCTTCATTTCACAAATTTCTGTCCACTTGCGAAATGCATTGCGTATACAGTAGCTTTTTAACCAAGTAATACCTATAACATCAGTTTGCTAGATGTGTGCTGAAAGTGCTAAAAGGCTTTTGATATTTGAAAGGACATTTATAGCACATCATCAGGTTTAGAAACATAATGTAGAACCACATCAGTTTTTAGTATCATTCATCGATTGTCTTTTCGTAGTGATGTTACAACAAATAGTTTCACTACTTGTCTGTATTGAATTGCATGAGAGTAGCCGCCATTATAGTGTAGCCTACAAGGCTCTCACAATTGTCACATGACACAATACTATCACATGTTTACCACTTGAGAGAAGGTCTGTAAGACCAGAGAAAGTCTGGTCTGAAGCTCAAGAATCTTTTTATACGGCATGTGGAAACCGAGCTGTATCTGCTTCAGTTTCTTATCTCAAGGTCTTACATCTTAAGCCAGAATAGACTGCTTTTATGGACCCCTGAAACAAGTTTATTATGTTACTTATACATCACTTGTAGCTTGAACTGAAACATTTATAGTGACAGATTTTATGATCTGTACTATCAGCATGAAATTCTGATCATATCTTTGAAGCAGTTTGCCACTAGACTTTTATGTTTCAAAACTGAAATCTTCTAAGTGTATGTGTGTGTGTGTGTGTGTGTGTCTAAAATCTATTTCTAGGACCATGTATTTGAAATGAATCAAAAACAAGTTATCAGATATATTTTATTTTGCCCTGAGATTACCAAAATATCTTTACATTGCCATTAGAAAAAAGAAAAGAAAATGTATTTCCTATGAAAGATAGACACATTTTATTGATGACTGCAGCAGTCTTATATTCCTACCCAGGTATACTCATGCTATCTTTTCATGCAGTGGCACACATAATGAGCCGCCACATTATAGCAGAGATCAGTATCTCTCACGTGGTGTGAGTAGCTACCATAGGCCTTGATGAAGAGTTCATTAATGAGGGCAGTTCTCCAAACATCATTACATCTATGCATCATCATGCTTACAATGGACCCTTTCCACAAGTAGGAAAAAAATGTATTTCCAGAATGTTTGTTTTTTGTTCTTCTTCTTCTGATGCGGATTCATTTATAACATCATACACATTTAAGTACAGTGACTCCCATTATTACGAACACGGTTAAAACAAAATTCTGGTTACAAGGAAGAAAAAATTCAGGCCGCACCATTGTCCGCTCTATGTATTTTTATTGTTTATTTGTTTGGTTATAACAAAGTTTTGATATAACGAAAGAAAACTCCCGGTCCCAAGGACTGCGTTATAATGGGTGTCCACTGTATATAAATATGTTAGTGAAGTTTCCCTTTATCCCTATTTTAATGACAGGGTTGTTTCTGTTTTGTTTTGGGAGTCATTTGCTTGTTTTTTATTCCTTGGACACACAAAATAAGAATTGTGTATCTGGTCTTGTTTTCAGTGGACCCCAATCTCCAGTGTGATTGGCGTGAGGGAACAGCGAACATCTAGCGCCCCTACCAGCAGCTTGCCAATGCCTGTTCACCCTTCACTGCAGAAGAGGTATGATAGTTTCTTTGTGTCTTTTATAGGACCCTACAGTCAGGCCCACAGCCAGGGCGACTACTAAGCCAAACCTTCCACCTGTCCTATGCAAACAAAATAAAGTTGGTGATAACCTTGCAGAATGTCCTTCCAAAGTATGTCAATAGCAAGCTTAACCCATTGAGGATGAGTCCCGAGTATACTCGGGCAGGTGTCTATGGCAAATGCGTGTTGTAGCAAAATCAGTCCGTCCTCAACGGGTTAAGATCTGCGATGTGAATGCTAAGAAACATACAGCAATATACAGCTGCCTTATAATAAACAGCTGCCTTGCACATGTGCAGAACACCATTTTTAGCCTGATAGTGTCATCTTTAGTGTGTGCCTTGCAAATCAAAAACTCACTAATAGAGAGAAGATGATATCATATCTCGGTGAAGACTGGTAGGATGAAGAAAATACTTTTATGCTATTTACATGCCTTGGGGAATTTGATAAGGGCAGTGTTTATATTTTTGATGGGAACAGACCCATTCCTGTGTCTGGCATAACAGTGAGCTTTATGAATCTTGGTATGAACAGGGTTCAGTTTGAATACTAGTCACATAGATGTGTGCTCAAGATATGATTCTGTAGTGTAATGTTTAATGATGAGAAATAAGCACAGAATGACCAGTGGCCATGATTGGTCTTGATTAGCATGCCAAGATTAGCTGATGAGTAGTGTACCATTGTATTGCACCAGGAAGTCCCTTGATCTGGGACTTGATTTGTTTCAAGGATTATGAACTTAAAGTGTTCATTGTTTGTTGTGCTACCAATTACTAACCAAAAGGAAGTGATCTCAATGGCACCATTTCATGGAGGACAGTTGTGTTTTGGTATGATGTCTTATCTCTGCCCTGCTTTATATCTTAATTGCTGACCGAAATCAACTTGCAATGGGCAGTATTTATAATCTTTCCCATGTTTGAAATAAGTCGCAATGCCTACTATCAGAATGCATTTGCAACAGCCTTATGAATCATGTTTTTTGAGTTGCTGGGTTCATCTTCTCTATCATGAATCAAAAGAGAGACCTTGTCATTGCTCAACTCCATTGCGCAGTTTGACCCAAGGAGTTCAGATGTGTCGTTGGCAGTGGTTGGCGTGGGTAGGTTCGAGCTATAAACGCATTTTAAAACATTTTTGTGCTTAAAATCTCCACATAAATGCGCTTCTGGCTCAAACACATTTGCGATCACACTTTTTTCAGACTTTTCAGATAGCCATTTCTAACTCCATAATCAAAACAGCTTTGCATATCACCTGCCCAAATCTCCCTGAAAGTCGTTTGGAAACCTTAATTCTATGCCAGAAATGAGTTGATAAATGCACCCTTAAAAGGTTTGGTATATTGTTAGAAGTTTAACCTATATACTCTGTTTTGTCACACCGTATCAAGCCAGACTTGAGACCATTCTCTTTGGAAGAAAGATTTATCTGCAGATATGACTTTCTTCAAAATGAAGCATGAACATTTTTTAGGGCTGAAATGCAGATACACCCTTCTGCCACCTTACAGTTATTGAAAATATGACTCAACACAGTTGTTGAGAGATACTCTGATTTGCTGTGGACTTACTAGTACTTGATGTCCATTCTTCATGAAGGAATGACCGATATCTAAGATATATGCACTGCCAGTTTATCAAACAATCTACCAAGTAATTTTTGGATGTACGTAAAGATCCATTTTTTTTTTTCCAAACAAAAGACAAGGAAACTGTTACAAAAATAGAAGAAAGCCTCAAATATTGTAGAATCCAAGTTCAATTATTCATAAGAGTTGGCAATGGGAAATAAAATTAAACCCCCAACAGATGCACAGAATATGATTTGTTTGTAATGTTGTTGTTTTTTTGTCTTTTTTTTTTTGTTCACAAGTACTCTTATTTCACAAAGCAAGACCTACATGTATGAGCTTGTCAACAAGAAATTAACGTGAAATTTTATTGGAATTATAGCGAGGTAAAACTTTTCTATGATGAGCCTTCATTTGTTTTCTATCCACCAATAGCTCTTCAGCTCATTCTCTGCCCAAGATTCGTCGCAAGCCCAGCAAAGTGCGCTCCCTCTCATCCTCCAGCAGCACCCAGTCCCTCCCTGGAGGACACCAGGTGCCCCGCCCACCTCATGCTCACCGTATGCCAGATGGTGGCAGCACCTCGCCCAGTTGATGTGGGACCCGCCTGCCCCCAATGCCCCTAGATAGGATCCCGCCCCAGCAGAAGAAACCCTCCATCACCAGCTGGACCCAGCACACCCCATCCCTCAGACGTCGCTATAGCAACCTGCTGAGCGGCACCAGGAAGAGGGTTGCCCTGCTCGATGGAAAACAGCGAAAACCTCCTCACCATCTTCGTAGATTACCAAACTATCCTAAGTAGTCAAAATGTGCTTTGGTGTTGTCGGTAACCATGATTGTGGAAATCAGTTCTTCCAGGTAATATACTCCACAATGAGACCAGAAATATGTGTGTATCAAAACTCACACTGTGCCTGTAATCAACACCTTATGGACTTTGTGAGGTCATATTTAAGTGCATACAGGTAAGAATGTCAAACAGACAAAGGATGACTTTTCTGTGTCCTAAATGTTACTAAATATACAATTTGGCTGTCTACCTGAGCTGCCTTGTGTTAGTTTTTCATGTTGATCGTGTCTAATTTGTTTGTCATATGTTACTATAGTATCTCATAGAGTAATGCAGAAAGGAGAATGTGATATATCATGCATGCAGACAAACTTTTGCAGATTGGAATTATGTTTTATTCAAAAGATTTTTTTTTTTTTTTTTGTTGACAGAGAGAAAGAGAAGGGATGGGAGGGTATTCTTTGAAGTGGAACAAGATCAGAAATTCTGAAACAAGATCAGAAATTCTGAAACAAGTTCAAGTACATAATATCCAGAAATTCACTTGAATAGCATGTCATTGAACAAATGGTTAAGTCAAACATCATCTTAATTTTGACGAGACCAGCATACATCTAAGCAGTTGATTTTCTCTCATGTCTTCAATCTGTATCACATCTTCAAGACAAAATATTTTCTGCTTGTTCATGTGTTGAATTGTCTATACAGATAAGCATGGCCCCTGAACAAAGGTCAAGTTGATATGTTGCCTTATGTAAATGACATCATAGTGTGATGGGTGAAACCCCGAGTGGCTAGTGCCTGACATTGGAACAAGTTGTTTCTCCACACGCCAACGCTAGTGTGTGAAGTGCTGTGTAAACAATGATCAAACTACAGCTGCATAAGTTTGATGTGCATTGAGGTTTCATGTGAAGTATTGTGAAAAATGGAAAAAGCAATACAAAAAGACTCATGAGGTTTTGTTTTGATTGACCTCTGTACAGATTTATGCTCATTCTTTCCTTCGATTTGATCACATGTTATTGAATCTGAATGAAGTAACAAGTTTAGAAGCTCTTTTGTGACAAAGAACAAAGTTTATCCAAACACCCTCAAGCTGTAAAGATAGATGTATACCAGTGATGTATGTCATGCTGCCGTCATAGGTCCTTCACTAGAATCTTAGTGATGTAGGAAGACTCAACCAGCACTAAGAAGCATTCAAGTTTGTTGCAGTAAGAGAAGCTGTCATCTTGGAGCTAGATGACATCAGGGCCGAGTATGTTTTTGAAATGCTTGTTTGAGGTCCCTTAAACAAAACAAAACCAGATAATGACAACTTAACAAAAGTTTACCAATCATTGACCGTATATTTAAATGCGTGAAATTTGTGAAGACATACGAGAGCTGTTCAAAGAGAATTTCTTTCATCACAGAAAGTATGACATAATCTACTGTGAAGACTAATCCTGATATGCCAAGATGTCCTTTGAAGAATGTTAGGTTTGCTATTCGAATGCAGCTGTATAATTGCTGTGATGTTCGTGAAACTGAAATTGTTATTTTCTGATGCATGCAATCGCTGTGCAATTTTGAGATATATTATTGATCAGGAGAGATGTTCATGACTGCAAATTGTTTTATGGAAGGTAAAGGTTAGAGCAATAATTTCAAGCTAGTGTGTATTTATGAGAGTAAAATGACAGGTTGCTCGGTTGTACAGTGTGTAATGATGTGCCTGTGAAGTATATTTTAGCCTTCTGTCATTGTTTCTGTTGTACTTGATGTTTGCCGTGTGTCTTTGTTGTGTGCAAGTCTTCTGTTTTCAATGTTCCTAGAAATGCTGCTGCTGCCTATCTTCTGCTGCCTTTCTCTGATTCCAAGTTGAGTGAGATTCAGGTTGTTAGATGTACACATTTTGGCAGTAATCACTGTTTTCTGTGACTTTGGTGTAACCATGGCAACTTTTCACATAAGTTTGTTTCTGTGGGCTGTCACACTTTATGTATCATTAAGGCAAGCTCTTGTTTCAAGGTGGTATGAATATTACGACTGTTTTGTTTACTGTGATTATTCAAAGCATTGAGACCTGGTAATATGATATATGAAGTATTTACCTCATAGATAGCACAATCCTTACTGTAGGTGTGGGATAGAATAGGTATTGTAATAGAGCGTAGTGGACCAGTGGATATCCAGACACAAGGCATACAGAAGCTAAAACCAGCTGTCAGATCTGACAGTGTGACATGACAAAAGTCTTATGACAGGAAATCTTTTACCCAGAGTTAAGACAGGATTGCTTTACTTGATGAGACACACTGTGCATTATAACGTGGACAGCTCAGGCAGAACAACTTAATGACAATTTTCTGTCTCGTTGTTTTGCGTAGAAAATAGAGTATAAAGAGAAATGGGTTCTTGGTTTGTGGTATAGATGCATTGTATTTTCCTTTTGGATGATATCACCCTTGGGAGATCATATGATTACATGAAAGAAAAAATCAGGCATATAGCCAGCCAAGAGTGAGTACAGTCAGAAATAAGTGAGTAGTGTATGAAGTGATGACCATGGGTTAATAACACCCTGCCATCTCATTTGTACACTTCCATTTCATGATTCTGAAAACCGTTTAGTGTTAAATGAGAATTATTCCTTATCTGAATTCCGTACTCGTTCACTTTGATTATTCATTATTATGTTTATCCCTTCTTTTTTTTTTTCAAGTTGGAAGATCTGGGGGATGTTTCATAAAGCTGTTCTTAAAGAATGACTGGTGATCAGTTCTTGTGTGAAATTATTGAAATTCTGATAAGTATAGCACATCAGAACTGATCACCAGTCATTCTTAAGTTGTTACGTAACTTTAAGAACAGCTTTATGAAACACCCCCCTGTATCCATTCTTATCAAGAACATGTCACATTAGATCCTGTCTAGTAAGGCGTTTTATCAGTGCCATGTTGGTTGTCCACTGGTCCAACACACACTCCCCTCGGTCTAGGGACATTGGTGGCAGGTGGCCTCGGCTAGCTGAACTCATTCACCTTCTTTGGCTCTTGTAAATATTAACAGAGTATTTTTAATAGTGATGCTTGCAGAACTTTGTGGTGGGTTTCTTTGATATCACACTGGGCATGCCCTGTCATCCTGGTTGACTTCTTGTAAATACAAATTGTCTATCATCCTATGGGTGTCAAAGTGTGGGGGATGTAGTGAGAAGCATTGGAGTGTACACACACCATATCATTCTAAACTGATGGGATGTTATATACACATTGGAGATGAGAAAAAAAGGGGGAAAGAAACAAAACAAAAACCCAAAAGAGTTCTTGTTGCCATAAAGGCCAAGAATCAGTTTGTGGAGGTTTTGGTTGATGTGTAAAAGTGATTCGAGGAGATGAAGGGTGATGTCAACCTATGCAGTCATAGAGGTCTCATGAATGTAATATGAAATATATCGAGAAGTATGAGTGACCAAACTACACTCTAGGAAAAGTACGTTATGGACTGTCATGTAAATGAAGCCAAATGTAGATATTGAAAGAAAGTCCACAGGATTTCTTGGAGAAATTTAAATTCATTCTTGCACTTTGATTGGTGGTGTTTAACTCAGCTCATGATCCTGTCTCCATTTTACTACAGGTACATGGTACACACTTTGTATGGAATCTCAGCTCTGATATCTCATTACATCAAGGCTAGTAGGCCTATGTGTTAAGGTTCAAGCATGATATGATGTGACCTGTGAATTTATACTCTGTAACAGAGAAAAGAGAGAAGTTGCTGCCAATAGGATGCACATTTGTGATATATCCAGTCCAAATTTAAAGGGATCATGTAGTTTTGATGGAGATAGGGGATTCAAGTTTTAAGTTTTTGCAAGATGCAATGTAGTTAATTTTTGCAAAATAATTAGAAATCACCTATGAAATATGAAAGAGCATACAATTCTAATAAAGGTTCGTTTCAAAATGGATGAGATATCAAAAAAGCAAATTAAAGCAAAGTGGTCCTCATCAAAGGACCTTCCTTTTATTATGACCTCTTCATTTTTTGATATCGCAGATATTTCAAACCAATTTTCATTAAATAAACTTTGAATACCTGTTAAAATTATATTTTCTTTCATATTTCATAAGAGGTTTCTCATTGTCACACACAAAAAAAGTTGAAAACCTGAAGCCCCATTTCAACCAAAACTATACGATCCCTTTAACATGGAAGAAGTGTGATAACTCCAGGCAAAATTGTATGTCTTGATGAGTTTGGAATTAATTCTGTGTTTAAATACCGGTACATTGTATGAATGCATTCAGAGTGAAATTTGGTTCAGAGACTAAATGGTGTACACAGGGAATCAGTGTGAACAAAGAAAGATATGTAGAGTGTTACCATGGCAACCACATGAGACCTGAACAAGAAACAAGCATGGGCCTTAGATTGTAATCGTACCTCAGGCAAACAGGATACAGATATCATGTGTGAGATAGAAGAATAAATGCCAAAAAGATGTGTTCATTTGCCGATTTATGTAGATATAATGATTCCATTCACACATGATTGAGGAAGTACATATTGTGTTCATATATTTGATGTTGTAAAAGCAGTGTTATGGAGCAAGGTATTGAGCAAGGTATTGTGTCAGTAATTAGTCCAAATTAATTTGCTGATATTTGTATGCTCCTGATGAACAACAGTATTTTTATTATGTTGCTGAGATCAGAAAAGGAAATTTCCATTTTGATCAGATATATTATTTGTCTTAAAAAGACAGTTATTTGTCGTTAATGTTTGCAGTAGTAGATACAAAATAATATATTTTAATTTACATGTATTCTCTTGAATGTCTGGAAGGAAATATAGATTCTTGCTCCTGAAGTCAAGTCACAAATCATATCTTTCCTTGAAGTTCCCTATGTCCGGAAATGAACTTTAATAGCCCTCAGTTGCAAAACAAAAGAAAGGAAATTTTAACTACAGCTGTATGTTATGTTTATTTCAGCTGAAGATTGTGTGACAGGTTAACATTGTAGTCACCATTTATATAATCACATTGTAATGTCAATACTCCATTCTACGACCTCCTAAGTACCAGGGTGGTCCAGAAATCAATCAGTTACAGATCAAAAAGATCAAAAGCTCCCTAATTCTGTTTCTCACCATCAAAAGACAATTATTTCAGCCTTTTTTTCATATTTGTGGCTCTGACATTAAAGAGTGTTACGAATATAGAGGAATAAAGAGTGCTTTCACCAAGGATTTTAAAGACCTTGTATCAGAGATTTCACAAAATTAGAAGGATTGTCCTTGTAGTTTGACAATGTTGAGTAAAACAGGACCATGGGGGCAGCAACCATCACTCCTCTCCCACTAAGTAGTCTCAGCTGGTTCACCGTAGTCTATCAATCAGACCCGGTTGAATGGTGTTCTCATTTCATGTGTCAACACTATCAATGATCATAGCTCAGATTCTGTAGTAGGCCATGTTAGACAGTAGTAGACTCGAGTCACCATGGGGGATCATCCATGTCATGTCAGTACACTGTGGTCCCTGTACTGCAGCAGGATGCCTTACAGTACATTTGTCACCATTATTATTATCATTATGGCTCTGTTAATTCACCTGTTATGGTGCTGCTGTCTTCAGTCAAACCAGGGATGTGTTAGATCAATCATAGACCCTGTTATACAGCATTGCAGGTAATGGCAGACATGCTACGCTGGTCTGGGAGCTACTGACCAGGTTCTAATTGGTCAGTACCTGACCAATCAGGGTCTTCATCTATGTCAATGACAGAAACTCCATTCCAACACTGATTTGACTTACAGGTAGTGACTTTGGTAATGTTTCATATCTGTGATTTATCTTGAATGCTGTATTTACCTGGTTTTAGGACGAAGAGTCGTGATCAGATGCCTTGTCAGATACAGTGTCAGCTTTTATGACATTCCTCGAGGACCAATGTTGAGATATACGTGAATCATCATCCTAACTTGATTTCATAGTACAAATGAATTAATGGAATTGATATTTTGTGCCTTGTAATTGTGTACGTGATCTAAATTTGCCAAGATCAAAAGCCAGAATGTTACTGTCAATGTTTTGTCAAAACAAAATGTATGTTACACATATATAGAGATCTATACTATCTATGAAGGATTTATGGAAAATGTTTTATGTGTCTACAGGGTTTGTGTGTGGTTCAAGGAAACAATAAATGTATGTCTGCTGAACATGATTTCTGTTTCAGTGAGTAAATATTTTGTCACTTTTTGTATTAATCTTTCAGAGAGCTTCCAAAATTGTAGAAAAATGTGTCTCTTGTGCTGATGAACATAACCCATAAATACATGAAGTCAAGTAAGTAGGCCTACATATACAGTTTCTAGCATCAGTGAAATGTGGTGGGTAAAAACATATTGTCCAAGGACATAAGCACTCGACGAGATTCGAACTTGGGTCCTTCAGTTGAAAGTCCAGAGTCTTATCCACTGTGCTTCATTTGCCCCCACTGTTCATGTTGTATTATTTTGTTAGCTGGTACACATTGTATCATAGCTGTCTCCTTATTTACCAATACAAGTATTCTTCTCTACCATTTCAAGTTCTTGCTAATATCGGCAGGGGCGGATCCAGGAATTCCGTAAAGGGAAGGCGCCTTTACAAAATTAAAGGGGCACACCCCCCCCCATTTTTTCTTTTTATTTCTTTTGTTTTAGCAAAAAAAAAAATAAATAGATAGAAATAAAGAGGGGGCGCACTTGGCGTGCGCCCCCTTCTGGATCGGTACTGATCGGTACACTTCTTGTAAGTAGGCCTGCCTAAATAAGTGAGATGAGTTTATTCTATTTTGTGGACGTATCGGGGTGACGGTTATAAAGAAACATAATAGAAAACTATCATAGAATAATACTGCACATATTTTTGCCACATTAGTGATAATCTGGGTACCATAAATCAATACACGTCAACATGCATTTGCATTGAGCCTAGACTTGTTGTATTTTTTCCATACAGCAATCGGGACATTTATTCACTGAATGAGACAATAATGCGGATGCTACCAGAGCTAACTAGGGGAATAGTGAATTGCAATTTATGAATGAAACTTACACATGTGGATAGTGAAAGGCTGAGTTCTTTCCATATCGACATCTCCTGTGCATCGACGTTGTGAATTTTAATACTTTTAATTTTATCTATACAAGTTTACAGATTCGAACACTAACAATGTATGTCATAATCATGATAATGTTATTCTACTCTTCCACAATTTTCGGAGCTATATAACATGAAAAGAAATATATATTTTTTTTTTTTATTCAAACTACACTGTAAACACCAGCTGGTTTGAATTCAACTATTTTTCTTTATGTTAATTTCAACTCGATCTGTTATCATATTTGTTACATAATTTATTTTCTATATCAGTGTCAAAAGAAAACGATATATTCAGGTGTGCATATTAGAAATAGGAAAAGACCTATACTTGATCTTCTTTGAAAGTTATATAATGGTTATTAAATGACTTATGATTGGAAAAAGAAAAAGATAATAATAAAAACAGTGTACTCGATAAGGATTTTTGTTTACAGAAAACAATCAAACCACAACTGACAACAGAGGAAGACGACTTTTACCATTGTCGCGGATTATTAGAAAGTTACAGGTGCCGATACATTGTATGATTAATAACCGAGTCAAAGCTTTAGAAAGATCCAGAATATTCCGATATGAATGTCTTTATGAAGTATCCATATACAACGTAGACCATAATTGATCTATGGAATAATCATGTTACTAACCGTAATTATCATTGACAAATTGTAAAAGCACTGTATTGTTTTTCATTGTAATTATGAACGGTTAGAGTCGATCATACACACTTCTTCTTTCTTTTTTTTATTACACTTGGCAACATTGAGAGTACTATCGCATGTACTCAACATTAATTTTCTTTTGTAGCCATTTCTCAACAACAACACCAAGTCCACGGCAAATAGATAGCACAGTATTGATAGCATCGTGATGCCAAGTGCTCACCTAATGTCATTTCTTCTCTTGTTATATCGCACTCCCTTATACTCGTCGCAAATGTATGGTTGATTAGTTTTTAGTTTTTGTTTTGTTTTGTATGGTATTTACGACAGGTAGATTAAATCAAATAATTTTGTCATAGGAACTTTATTGGTTTGGGTTTTGTTTTTGTTTGGGTTTTTTTTTTGTGTGTGTGTGTGGTTTCTTTTGCCATGTTATACCCGACAAATGTTTTCCTGCATGGAAATATCCCATAATGCTCTGAGCGTGATAGAACTATGCAATTGGTCCACTATAACGTCACATGTGATCGTGTTTATCCAATCATTGACTGTGACCGACTATCACATAAATCAGACACGTAAAAAAAAAAAAAAAAAAAACAGTGACAATCTTCAGAATGAAAGAGCCTCTTTTGCGGTCGCACAAATATTCATTTCATTTCCAATTCACCACCAGCTTAATAGGCCTACTATAACATTTACAAAACAGTCGATCTTTACATTCCACGAAGAATGCGCGCTCTGCTTTTCTTGTAGACAATAATCATTCCCAGTTTGTTCTGGATGAATTGTTTTCTATCAATGCATTTGAACTTTGCTCCCATGAAGTAGTCTGTTCTTGTTTGCCATTCTATGTATAGTAACCCAGAGCTCATATTTCCGTCTCTTTCATTTTGATAGTTGCTTCGGGACAGACGCACGGCAAATCTGACATTCCTGGAAACACGATGTTTAGACGAAAGCATAGTGTGGAGAGTGCTATTTAATTGTACTTTCTCGAGCAGACAGAGTTATAATGAAGGGATAACGGGAATGTAGCAAGCACATTGGAACGTGTAACAGGACCATTGAATCACTGGGTACTTTCCTGAAGGAAACATAAGATTTTATGAAGGTAAGTGACATAAGAGCATTATTCACCCACTCGCTGATCATAATTATGAACGGTAAGCCAGTCCACAAAATACGTATAAGGACCTACATACAATGATAATCGTATGTCTCCTCGTCTATCCCCACCCACACTATTTACTTCTGTCCGCAGGACCCTTTGCTTACGAAAGCGTTACTATTGCCGTATCATTAATTCGCGGTTGCTATGCACAGTATTATAGTGCTTACTATTTTTATGTTTATTTGTTCAAAAGCTTTATTACCCTTTAATGTTTCTTCCAAATCTATATTGAATCGTAATGTACGTGATTGCGACAGTTAGATGTATGAACAAAACTCTCCAAGAATGGTTGTTTTTGAGAGGTCCATCATTATTGAACGATATACCGATTTATCTAAAAGTGAAACCATCTTTTGAATAGTTTTAATGACATTAAAAAATGTTAATGTACTGAACTTATATTCTCAGTTGAACGATTATTGTAATCACACTTTGATATTCCTCTCAATTCTCTTTTCTTTAATTGATATTGTTTTCTCTCACTTTGATCTGTTCTTCCATATAGGCTTTATGTTATTGATGTGGGCTTATACGATCATTCGTTGTCAACGTTTTACAAGACTTAATGCTCTTCAATGTTGAACCCCCCCCCCCCCCCATGTATACTGGTTTTTTTTTTTTTTTTCATTTGATTTATTATCCCTTTTCTCATCTCATACATAAGGGCGGTGAGTTGGCTCAGTCGGTAGCGCGTCTGTCTCACGATCACGCGGCCCGGGTTCGAACCCGAGTCTGGACTGAGCAATGTTGTGTGTAAACATACCGTCCCCTCTAGCAAGAGGCAAAACACTCTGTCTCTCGGATAGGACATAAAATGGAGGTCCCGTGTATGAGAGAGTCACAGCTCATGCATGTAAAAGATCCCGCTTCATTCATTCATCGCAAAGAGCAGGGTGTCTAACCCGGTGAAGTGGTCCCACCCCACATCCAACTGGACCCCATGGAAGACCAGCTTAGTGTAGCTGAATATGGGCTATCCAGCCATCTTCACAGATGGAAAATGAACAACAACAACAACAACATCTTGACTTGATTAAATCAGTATATAAGGTTATATCCTTGTGGTTTTATTTCCTTCATTGTCCGTTCCATTTGTTTCAAGTGTATATGAGTTGTCGGTTGTATTCATGATAAATGAAAATAAACTCTTTTTTTTTAAGTGTGACGGGAGGTTGTAACCCCCCCCCCCCCCCAGAAATAAAAAAGAACTTCATTTGTCGGAAAAAAAAAAGTCGCCTCTCTCGAGGGTCGAATTTCACTTGAGCCAAAGCGCTTTCTTCATTCTTCAGACCAGGGTTCCCACAGTCATGGAAAATCCTGGAAAATCCTGGAAAAAATTGTGGTCATGGAAAGTCAGGGAAAAGTCAGGGAATTTGGAAAATATGTGAAAAGTCATGGAAATGTCATGGAATTGCATTTACCTCTACATAACTCCCGGGACATATACTAATGATAATAGATGTACATGTCATGAGTAAGATAGGGGGTGGAACGGATGGCTGTGAGGGGAGGTGGAGGCCATCATAACGTGTCTGATTTTGGAAACCGTGCCAGAAAGGAAGTCATGGAAAGCAGCAATTTAGTCATGGAAAAGTCATGGAATTCTGTTTTCAAATTTCTGTGGGAACCCTGCAGACCCAAGGACCAATTCAAAGTTTGCTACATTATCATTTCATTTCCCCAACTCCTTTATGAAACAAGATGTATTATATGTTACAAGATATTTTATCATTTGATGCTTGTATTACTTATATGTATATTGATTGGAAGTGAAAATAGAAACATGAATGAATGAATGAATGAATTAGTGGGATTCACACGTACGCGAATTAGCGGGATATACAAATCTCGAAATTTACACCACAATGTAATCCCGCAATTTCTGTCCGAGTGAACGTTTGCAAAAATGAATGCAGCTTTGTTATCTCAGCTCGGTGATCTCAGAGAGAACGCAACTTCCATTGATAGTGGCCCATTGAATGTAGGAAGAAGTAACGCATGTTACCCCTACCTGCATTCTTCATCTTTGTAATCTAAAGGAACTGGCTAATTTATAGGTCTACGTGCATGCTATCGAAAATTGGTAGTTCTGATAAAATGGGAAGTATTTATTGAACATCAATCGAACACGTTGATGTGAAGTCAGTAGAACCTAAAAGTTAATTGTGTCTCACCAATAAGGGTGTATAAACTGCTAATGTTTTAAGATGAGATCGCTGGAAAGTTGTATTTAGAAATTCGTGAAGGCTAGCGTGTACCTTGTTAAAATAGTGTAACTTCAAGTTTTCGTACTACTGCCCTACCCACTCAATTGATTTCCTGATACAATTGGTATAAACAAGAAACCAATGACTTACATATTACTCATTATAGACTCAGAAAAGTTTCCCCTAACTCAGTTTCCAGCTAAAGATTGGGCATTCCCCATCATGCATCAAGTATTAACTTGGTATTGGTATATGATATAAATTTACAATGCTTCATGATAAGAAAAGGATGTCAACTATACATGTATCTCAATGTATCTGTTTCGTTTTAAGAGAGCCCGTAGCCTTCTTCAAAGCCTTCTCACTGAATTCAAAACCACTAGTCTCATGGCCTACCCACCGCAGGCTCGTGATTTTCAGTTATTGAAAATGAACTAAAGAACCTGAAAAGACTAAGGAATAGTGTACCATCACACGGTCTCTTTTATTTCTCACTGTCATGTAATGCTGATATGTAATTGTTAAACTCTAGAAGGAAAGGGAGTTGCGTAATATTAGAAGCACCCTCTTCTTATCAATGTGGATCTGCGACGGAAATCTAGAGTACCATCTTAAACGTAATTCCTTGACGGATGCTTTGTGAAGCCACAAATGCATGACAAATAGATGTTATCCGATCTCGTGTGTGTGTGTGTGTGTGTGTGTTTGTGTGTGTTTGTATTTCATTGATTTGTTTTTAGGAAGAGAGGTTTGTGGTAACACCATGTGTATGCCTATGTATACTAGAAGTCCTTAAAAGGACTATTGTTTGGGGACACAGTGACGGCCCTAGAAAAACGGCTTCAATTCTCTCGTTCTTTCGTTTCGATGTGTGTACATGGTTTGGCATGTCTCATCTTCATCACTTTTCTCTCTCATCTCCATGATTTACTAACCTCCTCCTTCCCCCTGTCCTCCCTCCTTTCATCTTTCATCTTTCTTCTCCCACTGACTCCATATCCTGAACTTGATTCTCACTCTGTTCTTCCTTACAACTCTCCCTACCTTCTTTCCCCGTCTCCATTAGAATTAGTGCAACCTTCTAGCTCACCGCTAACCCTGAACTGTCACAATTTGCCTTCCTGCACTCTCCTTCCTTTGCCTCACTCCTTGTATGGTACTCCCCTCTTTCTAGGATCTTTTGTCAAACAACAGCAAAACAACGGCCAACCTCTCTTCCTCACTTACTTCACGTACTATGTAAAGTTTCAAACAAACCATGATTTATTTCGATTCAAAAAGATCTGCTTATCTTGGCGTCTCATGTCTCAAGGAATGCCATGTTTGAATTCTCAAACTTGCGTGCCAATGTTGCG
Organism: Diadema setosum; assembly: GCF_964275005.1. NCBI lineage: Eukaryota > Metazoa > Echinodermata > Echinoidea > Diadematoida > Diadematidae > Diadema > Diadema setosum. The sequence continues at coordinate 527,583 of NC_092704.1, forward strand.
CTGATCACCGTACCTATGACAACATTGTTTTTCCTTTCATTTTTCAGACGGAACCTGTGGCACAGCAAGTTGAAGGATTCTTAATGCGAGGAAATTCTCTTGAGTAACAATGGCAGCCAGTCCCCAGAAAACTCCTGAGATAACAACATGTTCCCACTGTTCCAAGACCTTGGAAGACCCGCGGTCCCTGGGCTGCCGACACTCCTTCTGCCGATCATGCATCAGTAAGCTTGTCATCAAGAAATCGGTTTCATGTCCCATATGTGACAAAGTGTCTCACGTTCCGAAAGGCGATGCAGAAAATCTACTCAAAGATTTCGGGATGCTGGATCTTATTGAGACTAACAAAAATCAGTACGTCGACCAGGGGTTGAAGTGTAGGCAATGTCCAAAGTTTGAGCAACGGGAGGCCGTGGATCACTGCTACACCTGTCAGAGATCTCTCTGTTCCTTCTGCTCCTTTTCACACTTGGAAAGACACCATGCCGTGGTGGACCTTGCAGAATATGAGGCAGAGAGCAAGCTGGTAAGAGACAAAACAATCGAATCTCTGCTTCATAGAACCAGTGCGAAGAAGAAACAGTTGGAACAAAGGCTACAGCTTGTGACAACACAGGTACGGCGTGTCCAGTCTGCATCGCAGAAGGTTACGTCAGATGTTACATCGACTTATTATGGCCATCTCCGAAAAATCACGACAGAGAAAAACGCCATTTTGAAGCAATGTAACGAAAGGGAAGCATTCCTGTTGTCCAAACTGCAGACTATTGCTGACTTCGCCTTGGAATTCTCAGACTCACTTGAGAAAATTAACGTCAATCTAAGTCAGAATATCAACAAGAAACTACGGGGAGATAGTCTCCGGTCTCACATCAACCTTTGCCATAATCTCGAGTCACTTCTGGAGCATGATGTCGATGTAGACATCCTTAAAGAGACATCGGGATTTGCTGAGGGCTTTGAGTTCCAAAGCTGTGAGCCAGCATCGCTCGGGACTGTCTGCAAAGATGCAGAAGGGTGGAAGACGCGGCTGGAAAAGTCCCTTCCAACGGGAACGGTGAGCAGTGTGTGCGCGATGCCAGATGGTCGCATGGCTGTCGCTTTTTCACAAGAAAGGGGTGGCTTAATCCTTATCTCGCCGGATGATCGGGAGGAGGTTCCGGAGGCCATGGCTGGACTGGAAATTAGAACCGTGGCCTTTCTACCTGATGGAAAATGTGTCATTCTTGACACAGAGAATAACCTCAGTCTCTACTCTCCGTTGTTCGCCAAACTTCCTGCTACGTTCGAGACAATACCGAAGAGTGAAGGTGGCGCAGCTCGGTTGTGTGTTGATCAGCATCACTACCTCTACGTTGCCTACAAGAAAGCCTCCAAGATACAGGTGTTCTCACCGAAAGGAGGCGCCCCTATGAGGACCATCGGATTTCGTGGTATCGACCCTATGGACATAAGGGTATCTTCAGAGGGAACGATCTTACTGACCTCATGGACCAAGCTGAGATTACTGGACTCCCAAGGAGACGTACTTCAAGTGCTAAATCACTTAGTTAGCGACGAGATACTTGTTGCCGACTTCTGTGATGGAGGGAAAGGAGTGATGATAGCTTACTTATCGCAGCAGACTGGGGAGGATTACTTGAAGATGACTCGATGCAAACTGGATCTGTCTGTAGTTGAGACTATCTTCGAGAAATATCCCATTTCTATATCAACGGTACCGTTCTACAGCCTTTGTGAAATCACTACGGGAGAAATAGCCTTCTGTACCAATATCTCACTTTTCCTCTTTCAGCATTACACCGGCAAAGTGAATGACGACAAGTTTTCAGACTTCGAGTGAGAGCCGTCTTGCTGATCTCTCTTGCATACGAATGGATCATTTTATATAGGGCCTATAGTTAATCTTCAATTCTAGACGTCTCGGCATTGGGCTTAGAGAGTTAACTTTAATCAAATGAACGTCTTACCAAAGCAACAATTAAAACTTTAATTAATGCTGTTGCCCACTCCTGCTTTGCTAATACATTACGACTGCGGAACGAAACGGAATCAGTGCATTGATTCAACTACCTTTTTCATAAAAAGAATATATATATATTACAACATTTAAGTGCTTCCTGAATTCAGCGATCGAATGGAATGGGAAAGTGATTCACTCCTTTTCAATATTGCGTATTTATAAAGAGACTCAAGATGTTTCTGATTGCCGAAAAGTATAAAGAGCACATTGTTTAAAAGAAGAGACTGTACTATCGACAAAATTACCTTGGAAGCCTCCCCCCCCCCCCATAAAGGGTAGAAATGATTATTTTCAATGCTATTAGCGCAAAATTGAGATCAGGATCAATGAATTGCCTTCATTACATCATTACTGCTGGCAACAATGACGGAACACGCCATCCCTCAGGCCAACGTGTGTCATGATTATATGATTATGAACTGAGCATAAGACTTGCAGATTTATTGGAGTACTGTATCAATGATGGCTTAGTGTTAAGCGTTAGTAATCTTGTACAGACGTCCGTAATGGAGGACCTTGGGCATTCGGTTTCTCTCCACTTTCTGTATTTCTTTACAGATGTAGTTTTTCCTTTCCATAACCTTTCAGAGTCTGGACAGATTTAAGAAAAAGAAAGGGGTAATGTCTTGAGCTAGTGGTCGTAGGGGTAGAACTAGAAAAAGTCGCTATAACTTTTATTTATAGTAAGAGTGGCAATTCCAACAAGCCCTTCATAAAACAAGAATGATAAGAAATCCTAAGTTATGCGTGCACCAAGGTAACACTGCCTGATATAAGAAAAAAAAAAATGTAAATTTCATACACCTCAATGACAATTAAAGATGGCCTACACCTATGAATGACATCAATATTGAAGAAGGAGATGACATTCCATAATGAATGGAGAGATAGACGTCTACAAGAGTAAAGGTCCTTGCAGCTCGTGTTTATACATTAACAGACCAGTCCATAAAAATACTTCGCTAGTCCAAGGTAAATACATTCCTTTTCGTTATTATTAGTACATAAACTTTGTATTCTCGATATTCTGATGAACATAAAGATGTTTCTTTATTACGATAAGTTATGGTATACGTGAAAGATTTTTAAGTTGTAATTGCATTTATTAGTGCACGTTTAAGTATTACTGTATAACATGAATAGTGAGTATATAGGGATATATAGAACAAGTTCTATTTTGCTGCTTATAGAGATGTATTTTGTGAGCAGCGAATGGGAAATTTCATTGGGGTATGTGGTTGATACACAATACACAATTGTCTCGACACCTTGCTTTTGTATATAGAATGCTATCTAGTGTAGATTGAATCATTATAAGATATACTTTGTATGACCATGGTTCAAGTGTAATTAGATTGAGTATATAGGGAGAAACTCACGAGCTATATACAAGTGTCTTTGCGTTGAGAGATATCAGTTAAAGGTTTTCTTATTTAGTTAAGAAAGCTGCATGCACTGCGCAGCATCCTTGTCTGCTATATAGAAACCATGCATCGGCTTCTATTTGTTATTCATTTTATTTTTTTTTTTTTTGCCAGAGTTTATTTTTATACCTTGAACAGATCTAATGTAACTCTGCGTCTGTACTATAATTAGTGCTGTATTGCTTCATTAGTTCTTTTTTTTTTTTGGTGTTTTTTTTTTGTTGTTGTTGTTGTTGTTCTTTTGGATTATACGAATGAAGCATGCAATGATATGGTCTTAATTAATATAGTATATTCTCTCTGCGTTGAAATGTCCATGGCCGATGGCTGCAATATGAAGAACTTGTTTTGTGTGAGTTTAGCATTGGTCGTGGGCTAAAAATTCACATGAAGCAAATCTAATGACTTAGGATTAATTCCTTATTAAAGACTCTCTAAATAGCTGTTCTTTCTTTGTGCTTTTTTTTTTTATTTCTCTTTCTTTCTTCCTACCGTAATACTAGAAACTGACCTGCTGACAGTGCATAATGTTATAACGATTACCGAGTCTGTCACTACATTGCACTCGCCTCATCAAATGCTCAGTTAATCCATAGGTATAAGAAAGAGTGATTCTCTGGAACGCGAGTTTCAATCCCTCACACCAACCAGTAAGAATGCCACAATACAAATTGTATATCATCTTCAATGTATGAAACTTTATTGAGATTTGAAATCATATGTGATAACATATCCTGTTGTGAAAAGAAGGGAGATAATTATCATGAACAACTGATGTAAGTAAAGTGATAATTATCAGTTTCCTGTTTAAGAGGGGCTAAAGTTATCATCATTGTGAGACAAATCAAGAGTCTCTGTACGAGTCTTTCAAGCAACATCATTTTTATCATCATAAAAAAGATCTTGCATACATGCCAAGTAAATATTTTACACACCATTTTACACTCGTCTTGACGTAAACAATATTAACGTCTACCATACTGGAAGCTCAGTCTGGCAACTATAATAAGTCAATAGTAAAATGGGCACTGCGACTCATGCTGTGGTAGCAGGGCTTCTGGCACGTCCAATGTGCATCTTTATGAGTATGTATTGTCAGTTGCAATTATACCGAGATGATAATATGACAGCGAGCCTTTAGTATTGACTTTCCAGGGTATAGGGTCACCAGTCAATGTCTAGCAGATGTTCATGTTGTGCAGGTGGACTTTGTTTCTTTCATTAGACATCGAATGAGTCCGTGCACTTTCTGGCCAGATTCGGAATTTGCTTGGCGGTAGATGCAGTGCTAGTGAGGTTGTTTTGAATATCAAGTTGAGTTAAAATACGCTAATGTCAAGTTGTGCCGGATCGTTTTGCGTTGATTTCCTTGGTTACTTTTCTTGGCAATAATAGGTTGTGTAAACAACGATTTGTTTTCATGTGTTTCACTGGTTAGTATTGTATCGTTTTATCATAGTCTGTTTTATTATAGTCATATTAATGACCAACGAAGTTTCAATTAACCTCTCAAATGCACCTGAACCTGAACATGGTATTAATGGGTTGTAAATGCGGTCGAATTGTTGAACTGAATTATCGCACCTGCCGCATTGTACACAGATCAACTCATTTGTATTTAGTCAACATTTTATGCACCACATGCTGTACACGAGTGTGATATGTTGAGATGGTGGAACATAAAGGATTAATATAATCGACCCTTTCCTTGTTCGCATTAATGAGAATAAAGGAGGAAGTGTGAAGTCGATCTGAGAGCTCTTAACACCGTGTTTATATTTCTCCAAGGAAAAAACTTTTTCCCTTCCAATGAATATGATAAATTACAACCAGATCGTCACAGAAGAGAAATCAGGTGATGTTTCCGTTTTTTCTACTGCTATCCAACCAGTGACTGTATCGGGGAGGTCAAAGCAAAATAAGTTTAAAGACTATAATGGAGATAAAGTAGTATATGAACTGCAAAAGAAAAAATGAAAAGCTATAATTTTTGTCTCTTCAGAGCGAGACCTGTATTCGTATTGGTAATAAATACACACAAAATACAAGATACATCTACAAACTAGTCAACTTCAAACAGCAAACAAATAGATCGAAAATTCAATTTCCCTATTTTCCCTTCGAGTAGGAATGAAAATGAAAATACACATGATGAAGGAATATCGAGATAGATCCCAGCAACAAGAACAACTCATGGGCTATGTTTCGCTTTGGGACAAAGCTATGTTTTTTCCTCAGACCTCTACCTCCTGTGTTTAGTCTACTCTCACACACTTCAAATTGTCTTGCCTTTAACTTGTCAGTATCCTAGCGGAATCTTACTTTTCGTTTCCTTGTATATGATTTCATAACTAGATTCAAGGAGCTCTTCACATTTGATACACAATTGTATCACTGAAATATTGAGTGCAGATCTGTAATATATAAGGCATAGGTTTTGCGCCTCAAACATAACACTTAAAGGGATGGTACAGTTTCAGTTGAGCTGGGGTTATAGGTTTCCTACGTTTTTGATGATTTTGTGAAGATAATGAGAAACATCTTATGACAAAATTATAAATTAGCATACAATTTTAAGAGGAATTCAAAGCTTATTTGATGAAAATTGGTTTTGAAATGGCTGAGACAGCCAAAACAAAGCGATCCTTATGAAAGGTGGGACCCACCTTTGATTAGGATGACTTTGTTTTACTTTGTTTTTAGATATCTCAGCCATTTCAAAACGGATTTCTATCATATAACCTTTGAATTCATCTTAAATGTGTATGCTCCTAAACATTTCATAAAGTGATTTCTAAGTACATGTATCTCGCAAAGAGTTAAAAGCCGAATACTCACATCAACCAGTACTACACCATCCCTTTAAGTTTTACTGGACTGCATACCCATGACTGTCGGAATAAAGTGATTAATATGTTTACTTGGATGACATAAATGTGTAATAATACATGAAACAATAACTCAGTGTTATATCCGTTCTAAACTACATTAACGTTGCCATTCTGCTGTGTATGCAAAGTGAGACAGAACAAAATGTTGAGCTGTGGTAAACTTTCGAACAGCAAGGATACAAAATGCCACTAAGAAATTGATAAGGGATCTCAACCATTGTACCCGGTATCACATCAAAATGTGACATGTTCGAATAATTCTTAATCGATACAATAATCCTATCATTATTCCAAAGGTACGTATCATAGATGTAGCAATTGTTGCAGGAACATGTATAACGTTCAAGATATAAGATATCATAAATTATTCCTATTTACCCTCATATTTTAAGATTGTAATTGACCGAAAGTCTTCGCGTACTCGGCTGAGCTACAAACTGGTGGATCCATGAGCAATGATATTATGTACTACACTTGAGACGGCATTAAAGGGATGGTACAGTATAGGTGGAGATGAGAATGGGCTTTTATGTTTTTGCGAGATACCAAGAAAACACTTATAATAGTACAGAGCATACCATTTTAAGAGGAATTCATAATAGTACAGAGCATACCATTTTAAGAGGAATTCAAAGTTTATTTGATGAAAATCGGGTTTGGAATGACTGAAACATCCAAAAACAAAGTAAAACAAAACGATCGTAATATTAAAGATGTGGGTCCCACGCTCCATCAGAATCGTTCTGTTATGGATATCTCAGCCATTTCAAAACCAATTTTCATCAAATAAACGTTGAATTCCGCATGGAATTACATACTCTTTCGTATTTCATAAGAGGTTTCTCATTATCTTACCAAAAAATGTTAGAAACTTGAAATTAGGTCTCAACCAAAACTATACAATCCCTTCATGATATCTTTCTTGGAATTTCTTACTTTGCTTCTTTCGTAAGATAAGACAAGGGAAAGATAACGGATAAAAAGGAAGATGCATCGATGCTGTACCTGCATCATATCACCAAGGCACCAACATTTTAAATTCTCCCTATCAGTCAATATTCTATCAACACACGGTCTATGTTCCAATTGGTCATTACTGCCTGCACCCCTCCCATTCATCAGAGACTCAAACGAGCAATGATACGATTTAATAGTCGTTTACTTCATCTCCATATAGGTCCGGTACCGTATGCACTTAGTCTGTGGTTTACTCCATAATTCGCCATGATGATTGGAAAGAAACATGACAATACACTTGTCCTATACATTTCTTCAACAATCTAAATCACACCAAAAACCTTGCCTGGCATAGCAGCGAGGGTGAAGACGTAATGAGATGCAAACAGAACAGCACTCCAAACCCATCTTCCATAGAATCATTATACACCACTTTATTAGATATACAGATAACTATAACAACGTCAAAACTTATTTCGTGGATTGAGATACTGGTAAAGTATTTCCCATTGTAACGTTACGCTGTTTAATGGCACACATAACGCTCTATACATGCTATAGATAACGGGTTGCCTGTTGTTAATTCATATCAACTGTAGAACACAAAAGATGTCATGGCGAGGAGGCGGATCGTTGAGCTCAGCCCTTGAACGTCAGGAATCCCAAGCATTTCTTTTCAAAACTGTTGGGGATTTCCCCAGTACCATTGTTCCCTTTGAATACACATGTCGCATTACTATCATATTACAATAAAGAGAATGATCCGGTTTGTTTATCTCAGTTCGAGTCTCGTCTGATTGTTATTCAACATGTTTTTGTACTTTTTTTCAGAAACGTCGCTCTAAAAGTGCAATAACTCCACTAATGCAACACCACTCTTGGTAGCCTCACCCCATTACTCTTATAACTCCTCAAATTAGTTGCTTCAAGGAGGCAATCAAATAGAGCTGAGCGTCATATTTCCAAACAGCCACTATAAGTTTGATAAATGGTAACCCCATTTCCAAATACATCATATAGTCATTAAGATTGATAAATGGGCCTCAGTAGTCTGCGTCGAGACCAGTAAACCGTGGAACTATTTGTATCTCATTAATTTTTGATCGATTGAGAGTTCTCTTCAAAATTGTACAATTGGCTTCAAATGGTGTTACTTCTTTCCATTTTCAAAATGTTCACAAGTCAAGTTTACAAACTAACCAGCAGCTTGCAGGGAAAATCTTACAAGAAGACCAATAAACTCCTCGAGACTTCTCTAAATCGCTACTCAAAGGACTGATCGAGGCATTGCTAGCTCTTCTGTTCTTATATCTCCCATACCAAAGTTGTGACAGTTGGCAGATTTGACTCATTCTGTCGCCGTTTTGCTCGACCCAATCCAACATTACATAGACAACAATTTGCTCTTAAACGCTTTAAGATCCAGTCAATTAATATGATGCCAATTATCACTGTCACATCAAAGGAACAGGCTACTCGTTAAGCAGCCTGTGCGTAGAATCCGCTTTCTGACCTCCAGGATTGCTGCTGGCTATCTTCAAACCTCCTCTGAGCTCGTCAGGATTGTAGCCTCGTCAGTCCAAAAGTTGTGTTGCCGCTCTGGAAGAGCCTCCCTCCTCGAAAATCACATGGCTGTTAATTTATGGCAATTTGCACTGGCAAAACACAGTTGACTGTCCACAGGTAAGACACACAAAGTTATCATTAACATAATTCTTTCAGTAGTACATGGCGTTGTTGCTGTACTGTGGTGGAATATTTGTGTCTATGGTAGCAATGAGCTTCTCGTACTTTGGGCCACAAGCTGCTAGCGCAGCCCTCAGCTGTAGGTAGCCCGGGATTCCCCGAACCTTGACCCTAGCAACGAGCCTCTCCGTCTGGATTCTACTGGTCGCTCCGCTCACAATGTGCTGCGCTTCGTCGTCCGTCAGCGTTCTCTGGCCGACCATGTAGGGCACGACGTCCAAGACGCGCACCACCTGGCTAATTTGATGGTCGAGGATGAGTAGGACGGCCATGTTGAAGTAGGAGTCAGCATCTCCACCAAATCCTGGGAGAGCCATCTTGTTAGGCCTCGTGTCTCCTTCCCCTAATGTCTTGGTAAAACTATGTAAAGGAGAGAAAGAGAGATGGGAAATAAACAGAAAGACATGGATTATAACTCAGCTCAGAGAAACTATAACATTATTATCACACACATCAAAGACAGCTTTGGAAAGTTCACAAACATTTTCCAAGTTTCCTTTCTAGATCATGTAGATAGCATCGCGGGATCTTACATATAGATGGTTTTTGTTTTGATTATTTGGTGCAGCAACGCGTATGCGGCCTTCATTGAAGTTGTACTCTTGTCTTTTATACCATATGCGTCTATAAGACGACTGGAGATTTCTGTACTTTGGCGATGAATGCTGGGATAGATAAAAGCCGGGTTCCGTTCGTCTGTCTCTTCTTCGATTACTACTCCTCTTCTTCCTCCATCACTGTCCATTTCTTCTTCTTTCCTCTTCTTCGGATTCTGTTTTAGGGGAAAACTCAAGGATGATGTGCAGAATCTTGTCTTCCCTTCGGATGAAGAACCAAATTTTGCTACTTCTTCAGGGATACTTCGCTTTAAGATGTGCATGTTAGTCTTTACCATCGTGTATTGAGAATCACAATGGTTACTCGGTGTCTCTGTAGCCTTTTGATAAGGTCCTTTCGCTGTAAGGGTTCACTCCACTCGCCTCCACTCACTCGTTCCCGTATGTACGGCGATAATTATAGTCTTGTCAAAAGGCCACTGTGTCTCCAGCTCTTTGTCGTATAGGATGAATATTGCAATAACAGTTTCGAAATACAGGGTATTAATTCGTTCAACATTATATTCATATCAGAGAGAGAGAGAGAGAGAGAGAGAGAGTTACCACTGAAGTAGTGCCTGGGATTTAAAGTTCACTTAGTGTGCGCAGTTTTGATGATGGTTGTTGTTGTAATTATACTTGAAGAAAAGCGACTGATAGAAATCTTGGAACAGAAACTGAGCAAAAGCTTTAATCTCTAATTATGCGGCAAAGAAACCAATTCGAAAGTATTCTCATTTCATTTCTTCCCCTGTGTCTGGTTCGAATGATCTTTCCAGCGACTATTTTTCAATTTGCGCGGAAATAGAGTCTCCGATTAAATCATTTTGTGATTTTTTTTTTTCGTAAGGATAAGTATAAGAGGAGAGGGGGGAAATGAATCCTTGAAACTAAAGATGGCGATCCTGTTGAGAAATTTTGCATGACCCCTTCCTCGCCCCACTCCCCTCCCCCCCCCCCCCGCCCAAGGGAAAAAAAAAGAGAAAAGAAATAATATGCAGACACTACTCTGATTACAGAATTCTTTCTTGCTCATTGTCCTTATCAGTCTGTCTGTATCCTTGAACTTTGCCGTTAATAGTCATGTCTAAACTAATAGTAAACTTTGAAACCCCGGGAGACATACAGAGTGGAGGCCTTCTCTTTCATTTCACATCTATTTAAACAGACATTGGCCCAACAGCGAAGGCCTTTCTAAAAACAAATTTGCCAGACAACATTTGACAAATATCCTTCACGACACTGATAATTATATCGAAGCCGATGACACGATGCAATGATAATCATATCTATATAGATCTTATCGCCACTGATCGCGTTTATGATATAGTTTTTCTCCTTGAGAACTTGTTTTGTTTACTATACTAACTATAATTGTTTCAAATCTAGGAGTTATGAATTCTCAGAGTTTATCGAATCAACCACAGATTAAGATGTAGTAGGTTTTGCTGAGAGACAGCGCCATGGTAGCAGAGAGTGATGTCACGGCCTCTTCATCATGATCAGTGATTTGAACCCTATACCCGATGCGTACATTCCTGGCATGGGTTTTTCACCTATATACCCTTGTTTTGAACCTTGTGCAGAAAATGGCTGCCTGGCAGTTCTGTGGCAATCATAATGGCAGGACACTCTATAAGGACAGCATAATTATTATTACATGAGATGGTCATGAAAATCACGTAAAATCATTTGGCTTATCTCGTTCGGAAGGCAGCGGAGTACTGCCTGATATCACATTCAAGATATTATGTCAGTAATAACTGGAAGTAATATGTATGTTTCATTAAAAAGGTTAAATATTCTATGGAATTCTCTTTATAACAAATCCTTTGTTTATGATCGTTGTCCTACTGTGATACTGTGAATTGTTGTAGTCATTTTATCCAGCCACAGAACGAACAGTCCGATTTTCCCTCAAACTTCACTGGTATGTTCTCTTAATTTTTCTGCATTCACTGTTAAATCCACATTAATACTTGGATTTCATTCCCTTTAAAAAGATAGCTAGTGCAGAAATAGAACAACACCTTAAAACACACTACCAGTATGCAGTGCTAATGCACATAAGTTATCCTAAAGGACAAAGAAGTCGGACAACATACTGGCAACATGAGCGCAGAATGTCGCTATAGATGGGGGGGGGGGTGCGTTTGCACAATGCGTGCAACTACAATTCGGTTTTTTGTTTTCTTGAGCCTTCATGGTCCTAATAAGGAATGTTTCTCGTGCATCTTAGATTAGCAAGGAAAACATAACATGGACGGATTTGATGATTGGTTATCTTTTCAGGATTCAGAGAGCGCTGCAAAGAAAGAAGTGACGACTTATGGCGTAAACATCTCTCAGAAAATAGAGAAACTTTCCCCGTATGCACTAACAATTCACTGCTCACTGGAATTACCATCAACATAGCAATTTTACTTTCATTGCTGTCAACATGGCTTGGTGATCAATGTGACTGTAGCACGCAAGGCAGTCTATACTGAACTTATGCAGACGTAGAATTCTGAATTAGATTTGATGAACTTCATAAAAATCTATTACAAACTTACGGAGTTACACTGTACAGTCCAGACATCCTGAATACGCACAGTGTTTTCTTGAAATGTTTGGTATGCCAAGGTAAAGAGGTCAACATCAGAGCAAGAGGGGGGGGGGGGGGGGGGGCTGGCTATACCGCGTCGAACGACAGGTGTAATCAAGATACACGTATAACATGGCGGCGAGAAAACCGACACCGCAGCACGCTAGGGGCTAGTAGACGTCTATCTTCCCTGCAAAGCAGACTCGCTTTATACAGAGGTCACACTCGAGTTAAAAGAGCACGTTTTTGTACTACATGGCAAAGTTCTTTTCTGACCACAGAGGCGTGTGATATTTCCTTGGTCACCTTGTTCCCCATTACTCTGTTCAAAGCCAGTATGGGAAAAAAGAAAGAGATGGTAATAGATTGTTCCATGCAGACCAACGCACAAACTGTAATATACAGTACATTGATAGGTGTATAACGTCTCACAGCACAAAATATCATGAATATGTACCGTACGTTCAGTTTAATTCGATTTTTTTTTTTAATGCAAATCCGAATGATGGGATTTTGTTTGACTTCCGTATAGGATTGTCTTATCTCCATTATAGTGGAGAATTAAATGACTCGGAAGATAAAGCATGATCTAGAAAGGTAAAGTTAACTAAATAATCATGGTCAATTCTAATAATGCCTTTCAAGCCATGAGTTACGATGTATCATTGCATAGCATGAATTATACAACACCTTAGAATGATGTCGAATTGTGATTGGCCAAGAACATGTCACATGACATTCAATAGAAAATACCTATCAAACTCATTGAGAGTGACAGCCATGCAATAGGCCCATGCCAGGGGCCTATTGCACGGCTCGAAGGTACTATAGCACGGCTTCGCGGGGGGCTACTAATGCACGGCCGCTCACACTAACAAAGCGCCAGCAAACTACGTGCTGGCGTATGGCCGGCTAGGCTGCGCTGCCGGTAAGTTCACAGACCTTACCGGCGGAGTACTGCAACGTTAACGTGTACGCGCAGCTACTTTACCTAGCTATAGTTGCATATGTATTGCGGCCTTATCTACTGCTGTGTTTTTACTTTTGACTCTGATCTGCTACGTGGACGACAGTGATCCCAAAATCAAGACTTCATTTCAAGTTGAGAAACCGTAATTTGATTATTTTTCTGTGTTTTTATACAGAATCAATTTCGGAAATAGACAAAGTCTAGACTTACTACTAGATCTACCGACATCTCAGATGGGCCTAACAGTCAGGCCTGACTCGATCTAACGTTAGTGTAGAATGGATATAGACCCTGCAGAGTTTGTGATTCTTGTGGCTGTGTGGTCGAATCATGACGAGTGTTTGAAAGCAGCATCTCTTTGGTGGTTTACAATTCTCAGCCTAAAATCTATTTTTGGGCCTTCCTGAGTTGGCGGTCTCTAATTTAGTACTGTGATTGTGGACAAGGTGTTGTATAAAACGAATAATTTATGATTTTGTTCGTGCATCGGGGCACGTAATATCGCACTCGGCGCGAGATTCGCTACTGGTCTATTCAACGCGGCGCTACGCGCCTTGTTGAATAGACCAGTGGCTTATCTCGCGCCTCGTGCGATATTCGTGCCCTGATGCACTCACAACTCATAAATTATTCGTATAATATTGAACGAACCGTCTACATAATTAGCTGGTCGTTAGGGGAACATCAGTGATATCTATGAGGTTTATATACAGCGATATAAGGGCCGACATACTTTGTCCGACAACATAACTTTCCAAAGTTTAGACTATTTCATCCTCAATATGAGAGACCATTCGAAAGAAAATTAACAGCATGCATACACAAATTATAGGTTACACGTATGGCAGATTAACGAATGCAATATTACCGATTTTCATTATTTTTGAAGTGGCAATTAAACGGGGGTGGAGGCAATTATAGTACTGACTAGACGGAAATTACTTGGAAATCGCATTAAACCTGTTATGTGACCATGGTGACCAAGAGAAAAATGCAAATAAAAATGACGATTTCGCATGGATTGTACATGATGGTATGCAGAAATTGCTATTAAAAAAAAGTTCCCTTGTTCCCTTCACCTCTTCTCCTTACATTATATCAATTCCCTTTAAGTCATGTGGCACGTGTCTCTTGTCACGTGACAGTGATAAACGTCACAGTGGTAAACGTAACACTACAATACTTTAAGCGATGACGTCAAACTAGCTTTCCCAGCGGGTCGTTTAATAGCAAGAAAGTACATGTACGTGTGAGAAGAAACCAAAGTAAGCGTGAATAGGTTCAAGGAATGCCAGTTTAAATTGTTTACACAGTAAAGTACTCTGCGAAGTCCCCGAGGAGAGAGAAAAGAAATCTATGAATCAACTCAACAGCACTACAAAGATATTAATGTCTGACTTTTTCCACTATTCAAAGATATCTCCCTAGTGCATTTACTTAAAAATTGCAGTTCTTTGGAATTCAACTTTAAACTTCTTTTGTTTTACTTTTTTCTCGAAAAGCAGGATACTATTTACCCTTGGAAAATCTTATATCATGCTCTAACATTGTCTAATATGGTAGTTTTCATATTCTGCGTGTGTCTCTTAATTGTCAGTTCATATTTTACATTAAACAGTTAGCTGTTTGTTTATTTGTCTGTTTGTCTCTCGAGCTAGCATTTACTTGTGCACTCTCTAACTCTCTATATATTGTTTTGAATTGTAATAGCTCGATAGTAGGTAAATGGATTGATATCAACATCACATTAAATCGTCTTCCAAGATCAATTTTAGCATGAAGAAAAAGGTGAGAGTGATGTATGCAAATTAATCCGTGATATCAGAAAAACTCATTCACTTATCATATTATGTCTTTACCTGACTTTCTTTAGATACTCTGAGAAGCTTGACAGGAGGAAACATTATTTTGATGTGTGACATAAATGAGAAAAACAAATCGTAGGGATATAAGACTTTTCAGGAGGTGAGGTTTATCAGATTACAAACCTAAATCCACCTTCAGCATCAAGAAACTCAACCATTGCCCGTGACTAACCTAGCACAGGCGAATTAATCAGACGTAATTATTGTGGCTGTTATCACAAGGCTAGTGAAAGTAGTTCTTGTTTCACGTTTGACTACATCCTCCCCCTAGATTGGGCCTCCCTGGGACCTGGGAGCCCATCCGGAGATCCAATCGGCTTGTCTACCGTCTCTTGGTAGAAAGGTCAGGGTGTCCCACATACACACCACTCAACAACCCACTCTACTCGACTTCAACAATCCACGTAACTGATTTGGTACACTGTGTCGGTGGCACAAGCTCGTATGAACAGAGTGAGTCTACAGTTTCACATCTAGTGAAGATTGGTTTAGAGAGTGAAGGCAAGGGTGCTAATCCTCTAATACGATGCGATTGACTTTCAATGTATGCACTCAATCACTTCATATTATGCTATTAAAGAGAGCACACGCAAGCATCAGATTGTCATGGGCTTTGGATTGTGGTATTATGTATCACGTGAATGGGTCTTTTCCGTCAAATCACATCAGAATAAAAACAGTTCTTCCGTTTGTTGTTGTTGTTGTTGCTGCTGCTGCTGTTGTTGTTGTTGTTGTTGTTGTTGAAGTTGAAGTTCAATCATAACTTCTAGAACATTCCTTGTTATGTTATAAATGAGGTATTACTGGAAAGGTTTAATTGTGCTCTATCTGATGATGAACTTACTTTGATATGTTTAAAAATAGCGCTTAGACCTTTTTGCAATTAGACTCTTCATTTGTAATCTAGGTAGGATGTGAAATATAGACAGTGGCGTCATCCATATAGTACGGAAACAGTTTGGTGCACAAATACCGTCAACACGCCCGTCTTGTTTGCTGAGTCGTACAAGATGACATGAACACAAGATTAGTGTTGGGCAGTGTAAAATCACTAATTAATCAAATATTTGCTGATCACCTGAGGAAGGTGGCGAGGGGGGGGGGGGGGATTCATTGAGTACAGCACAAGTGCCTCGGTTTTACAACCGTGTATGGAAACAACACTCTCCGTATAATACAGGCAACAAATGGCAGATGTGAATACGCACGATGGCTCGAACAGTCACTCGAACAGTGCACTATTGTTGCGTGGTGCTATCCCCGTCTCAACACACCCTGCCTATAACATATCATAGGCCTACTCCATGGATAAGGTTTTTGTACGAATTAAGGGCCCCATTTCATTTGTCATTGCTCTAAAGTGTGGGATACTTTTGTCCCACGTTCTAGTGACTAGGGCACTGTCAAAACACGTGAACTCAATGAGGTCGGTGCAGAAGTGTAATGGGAAAGCTTAAGCCCATCCTACTCATA
The DNA here is from genome assembly GCF_964275005.1 of Diadema setosum. NCBI lineage: Eukaryota > Metazoa > Echinodermata > Echinoidea > Diadematoida > Diadematidae > Diadema > Diadema setosum. Next base: position 544,115 of record NC_092704.1, read on the forward strand.
TCAAAAGTCTTTTTTTTAATAAAAAAACAACTATTCGAGCATCGATGTGTAAGTGAAAGACATCGCCCAATCCCACTTATCTAACAGTTAATACTGAAAAGTGGGCCTATAAATGTTTTTAAAGTCTTTAATCTAAAGAGATGTGCATAATCATATCGAACTCATAATAAGACGAGAATATACTGAAGTCCCGCCAATTTTATTTGCAACATGTACTAAAATTGTGCAGCCTTTTCAACTAAAAATTATTTCATTTGAATGTCATCCTACGTAATAATAGTGTTCTTGAATGAGGCAGCTACACCGTATATTCAAAGGGGATGGGAGAGAAACATTAACCCTTGACCCAACCAAGTGCACTATATCTTATCATAAGACTGCCCCCTCACTCTCCCCCCCCCCCTCCCGTCGCAGCCCTACACTAACAAGCATTCCGCGGTCCCTTCAAGTTAGTCCATAAAGTATAATACTATATGCGTAGTCACGGAATATACTATTTCAATCGCCATCTTTTTCCAATAGAATCCAATTTTCCAATATTGTACATGAAACCTAGCAAAGCATATAGATAAATACTGACAATACTTTTGAAGCCTTATAGTTAGATATTGTCGAAGAATCAGTGTCGAGCACTACCTGATTATATCAACACGGTATTGTCGTACATTATAAGCTTGAGGATCTTCAAAATAACGAAGATCACTGACTGAAGGTTGTGAGCTCTTAGTATTGTTACATTCATTATTTACACTCGTTACCAATCAGTTTCTGTTACTTAGCACTGGAATGATGTCTTTGGTCAGTTTTTATGAAATTGTGTAAGGTTCATTTTCAATCAGGCGTATAAGTGCTATGAAATGCGGGATTCGTACCCCGCACTCAAGTAAATTTAATGTCAGTACTATTAGTGATGTCATTTCGTACATCCAGCAGTTAAGCAAACAACTCAACCTTTCACTAGCCAGGACCTGACAGCAATTAGTCTGCCGTCGTGCCGGCGTCGTTGTATAAAGAGTGCGAAAATTGATGCAGCGAAGTAGGAGGTCTTCGAACTCATCGCCTAGGACCGGTCACGTGACCTCTATAAGGAGGCACAAAGCTACCATTAACGTTCTTTTCCTTCCATGTTATTCAGGATTATCACTTTAAAGCAGGCTGATAAAAAAAATAACAGTTTTTAAGTGTATCAAGCATGCAGCTCCATCATGACTGGAGGTTTTTTTTCTAAGACCAAGTAAAAATAAAGGTACCATCCGGAAAAGAAACCAAACAAAAAAGTTTCTCATCCTACAAAATATTTGATTTTCTTCTTAGATGCTATATTGTCATAATAATGCCCTTCCACAATGATTAAGACATCTATCCCACTTTCAGTTCCCAAATTGTTTTGCTTCTTGTTGTTGTTTTTTTTCAAAGCACATTGTACTTCAAAAAGAAAACAAAATGAGCTGCGATGATTTAAATCGTGGCGAAATTTGGAATCACGTGACGAAAGTTTAACGTGAGTATCAAAAGGATTACAACGAGACTGAAGGGAAAACGTTAATACGATTATAATATTATCTGCACAAAGTGTAAACAAAGATTCATATTCAATCCGCCCATCGTTAACTTAAAGTAAATATCTGTTCTGGTCCAGATATTAGGGATGAAAGACTGATCAAGAGGACGGACATGACGGAACAAACATGAAACATAGATGATCAAGAGTAAAGTTTGACAGAATACAAATCCTCTCTCACACAGTCGCATTAGAGCGCAAATAATCAGTTACCGCCTGCTGCTCAAGCAACCGTTTTTATGGCATAGTTTGGCAATGACCATCATAGTGTTACCATACGAATTCTTGACCAATACGTCGACGCTATTCACGTGACTCTACACAGAAAGCCCTCTGGGAGAATTATCCCAACGTGACAAATTTGACCCCTGCCGCTCCTGGAATTCTCCAGAAATTGGCGAACAAGGAAAGTGAGCTCAGAAGGGAGACTATACACAAACGTCAAGAGAAATAAATCGTTCATGGTAACTTGGAATTCACATACTTACAACCATTAATCCTATCATACACAAAAATTGACTTTGCATTTTGTGTGCGATTAACATGGGTAATGGGGCTGACAACAGTTAAAAAGTATTGGCTAAACGCAATTTGCTTACGATGGTAAACTAACATGATACTATACTCTGAACTCTAGATGTTTGTTCTCTTGGAGGCAAAGTCAATGATATATTTTCTCGGAAGAGTTAAGTTCGTGCGTTCTTGTTGTGTGCATCCGTCTTTTATGAATGCATGAATTACAGTCTATCAAAATTCTAATACATTAATAAGTGTCTTGAAATGCCCGAATCATTTTTGTTTGATTTTATTTGGAAATATGAAACTTTAAATGTCTACGCGTTTTGGAGTTCAGAAAGTACTAGACCTTACCTCCTGCGGCACGTCAGCCCCGCGTAGTCGCAGCTACAGTTGCAATATTCCAGACTACTTTCCCGAGGGGTGGATTGATACCAGTTCCAGTTCAGCGGAGTTCAGCACAGAGTGCAAATTGTTCATCCCATGCGAGATGGAGAGAGATTCAATACCACACACGTCCTGAACAGGAAAATTAGGCACTGTATTCTTTCTCTTGTTTGATTTGAGGTGTGTTCGGGATAGAGCTTATCCAAACCCAGAGATGATAAAGACGAGTTAACAAACAATATTGAGCGAATTCCTGCGCTAAGTTTTCGAGCGATAAGCCATACACACGAGATGGGAAGGAATTTTGAAGAGGATAACCCGAGCTGGTCTCTGGGATAGTAAGAGGCACGTGTGTAGGTACGAGAGGGCAAGTCGTAGAGATCGCCTAGCTGTGGGTCATACCATGTGTCGACCGGACAATGGCATATTTACCGCTACACACACCAATGGGATCGTGGAGTGCACGGATTGGGGCTGTCTTAGGTAGATAGCCTGGTAGAGCGTGGTATAGTATCAGACAACATGGACTGTATCCCATCCGTTCCATGCAGTTTTGCACTATCTTCGCACATTGGGCATGATTACAGTATTTCATTTCCATGCAGGCACGTAACTTCGGAGAGGAATTTCGCTGAACTTCTTTATTGCACGTGGTCTTTAATAAATAATGGTTCATGGTTTTTCAGTAAACCTAATGAAGTAAAGATGGATGGTCCCGAAATACAACAGACATTGCGGCATACATATGTGAAATACCGCATTTTATTCTTAATATATGAATCCATGCATGTAGGCCTACATGATTGTGATATACTTTTCATTCTTAAAGGGAGAGAAAGAGAACTCAGTACTTTTTACACATTACCCGTTTTTGCGGAATTCGGAGAAATTTTGCCAGAACTGTCTGTTCTAGGGGTTTTCATGACTTCAAGTGCAAAGTGATTGTTTTTTTCTTGTAGATCATGAATTAGAGGGAATGAATTTACAGCGTTGCCCCAGTAAGCGTTTTTCTGTTCCAGAGTAGGCTATAGCGATTTCAATATAGAGACCTTCATATACACAGACATCATTTTCTGGTAAAGATGGGAAACTCGAGATAGAAAAACAATGTCGGTGTGGTATATAGACACAATGAGGTGTTATGTCTAGGAAATTTAGCTTTGTTAAGTGATAGCTTTACACATCAAACTCATGATGTAGGACGCGTATCCAGAGATGACTGTTATAAGAAATCCAGGTAGAGGTGGAGAAGAGATCTATCACGTTTCTTAAGTGAGCATCTTAGGTCGGTGGATGGAAAACATTGGATAAACTTGTTCTGTTGCTTTTATTCCGCTCTTCGTACAGCTGTATGATTGATGGCGGTGTGTGATGATTATTCAACATTCGTGTATGTGCCAAGAGAGTTGCGAGGGAAGGGACTAGGCCAGTAAGTTGTGCATGTGACAGGTTTTTCCAGGGGTAGGATTACTTCTACACGCAGACCTTGGACAGCTTGGACAATTCTTCTTCCAGAGTGACAGACTATCCATGGCTCATGCTGAGGCACGTTAATAATACAATGTCAGAGTTTATTAATCAGTGTTTCGATCACATTCGTAGAACACCAACTGATTTAATCTCATACTTAATCTTTTTGAGGTGGTCTGCTTTGCTTCCTGTCTAAGTTAATGAAGGGAAACAATTGACAAATGAAAATGATACAACCAACAACAAAAACAGGGTCGTGTGAAATCAGCTGTGCGTATATAAATCCATCACAAGTTGTTTGTACGATGCCTGGGTACGATGTCAATTTTATAAAAGAAGAATAATGTGGAATTCATCATCTTCTTCATTTCCTCCTAACTCTTCCACTTCTTACTTCCTCCTTCTCTTCCTTTGTGTTTTTCTGTCTCAAGATATAGTGCCATCCGGATTATCATTGTTATAAACGAATTGCTATCTCACCATCACTACCTATATTACCACACAATTACGGTACAATCCGTAAATTTACTCATTGACAATTTTTTCATGGTTTAGGACCTATGCCTTATTAATATCTCATATACATTAATTTTCACATAATGTATGCCAACATTAGTGTTTCTATACATTGGCAAACAAATCATACGAAACGAAGGTTCACAAAAAAGGTCTGACATGATTATGACGACAAATCTATTACACTTATTGCATTATTATATAATATTATAATGTCTCTTGTGGTTGTGGTCTGTAGGTCCAAAAACAAAACAAAACAAACAAACAATGCGTTTTATATACTACCCCATATAACCATATTCAATCACACACACACACACACACACACACACACATATATATAAACATATATGCCGAACAAATTATGCTGTATGTGGGTGTGTATAATCATTATGTGTGTGTTGGTTAGTGTACGTGCAGTGTGCCTGCCTGCCATAACTCTCGTTTCCTTCACTCCCTTCAGTCGAGTCTTTGTACTCTTTTAAATTTCCTGACAAATATAACAGCAACAACGGAAGTGAGAAGGTTATCTATTTGTTTTATAACTATACCAAAATGTTCCCACTACCCACATTGGTCACTATCGCTGCCAGGGTCCCCCATCACAGTTCTCGCCGGCGCCACCAAAGATACATTCTTTATACAACTATCATTAACACCATTATAACATGCATTAAACTGTGATATAACATTATAAAATGTCACTACGTATTCTATATCGTATTCCTTCTCATCACCTCTTTTTATAGAATGTGCTCGCACAGATTTTGTTCTGTATTACCCTACTTCTCAGTGTAGAAGCGTGCCGCCGAGGAGATTACAAGTCGATCAGTGCCTGTGTATCGTGTGTTGAGATGATACGTGGTTTGGTTGATGTAAAGAAGACATAAAGTCCATGGTCGACTGACTAGAAGAGGGTTATGACACGTATCAATGTATATTGACTCCAGGTGATAAAGAAGGATATGGATTCACACACATGGGCCTTAGCACGCGAGTGTCGACATCTTAACCTACTTGTGCCCTACCAAAGAGGCCACCTTTGGAACTTTAGGGACGATACTTCTGATGATGTGCTAATGCCTTAAGGTATCTTCCCATCCACATTGCTCTTATTGACACCCCATGAGTAACCTCTCCTACTTTAGTCGAACATAATCCTGTTACTGATCTTTCCCTTTAAAATGTAGACCACTCGGTGAAGCACGATGCCTGGAGATTAAAGCTGCGTTGCGACAGTTATGAAGCGAATTTGGCTAGCGGCCCAAAATCTCCCTCATCTAAAAGGGGTGTCCATGGCAACCAGCTGCATATGGAAGTGATTCCATCCTTGTCAAGTAGGCCCTACTTTCTATCATAACTGGGATTTCCCATTGCCGTATATTTCATTTGCTAGTCTTCCGCGTTATCCTTGCGCTCTAATAGAAAAGTATATCAAGTATACTGCTTCTAGCCAGTCATCAATGTCACTACAAAACAACAACAGTTTGCCTACAAGAAGACAAACAAAATAATAAAGAACATTCACGTTTTGCGTCTTTCCTCCACAATTATGGGAACATTTGAAACCATGCAAAATGTATTTCACTTTTTGTTGGGGAATTGATGGGGAACGGGATGGGCTGTATATGAGGAGTTTATTTGCAAAAGGGGCTAGATCCACTTTTAATACTTTAGAGAAAAACTGTTTTGTTTGTGAGAATTCGTACACAAGTGTATAGAAAATCAAAATCTAATGTTGCTATAATTTCTATTCAAATGTTTGTCTGGATTTGAAATTTTCACTGTAACTAACTCAAATGGAATTCTGTGCAGCCGGACGCTAATAACTCAATTTTCATCAAAAATGGATCTAATCCCTTTTGCAAATGAGCTCTTCATATTAAGGCTAGGATTACCGTTTATTTTCGATGTCTACTGAGATAAGGGGACAACATTGATTTTATCATTATGTATACACATGATTTATCGCACACAAGGGAAACACCATTATACATGCATCCTCCATACATAAATACATACATATACATATTATACATACATACATACATACACACATACATACATACATATATACATACATACATACATACATACATATACATACAGTGCCCTATAGTACTCTAGTTACAGAAGGTTTGGCGAGGTTTACTCTGTGGTTTGACGTGTCTTAATTAATTATGCGGGCATGCTGCATTGAGGCACTCAAGTACTTAATTTCAATTTTTCGCGTAGAGAATACAATAACAAAAGAGAAATTAATTTGTATAAGTGTTTTGTAATATTGGGCAATCATAAAGCAAGCCGAACTTCGTAGAAATTTGTTCAGTGAAACTGGAATGAGTTATGTTCAAAACCCTATTATGCGTGTGACATTTAAGATAAAGTAAGATGACTAGCTAATGAAATCACATCATTATACTGTTTCAATTCATCGCAAGATTCCACATTGAGCTGTGTAAATTGTACTCGTATACCAAATAAGAGTACTTTTGATGTGCAGTATTCTTCACCCATTGATCCATTTATGTGACAAATCTTATCAGGTCTGTGAACAATGGCTGCTGCCTGAATGTTTGCAAGACGAATCGTGCCAGAAAATCAGCTGTAAAAATGTGTCTTTTCTTGTCGAGTGAAACTTAAAAAATCAAACAAATGATACTCATGTCTCGTATGACCCCATGTATAGCATCCTATTTCCTTCATGATTGACATTCTTAGGGGACTTTCCCACAAGAGCCCCAAAGTCCTTCTTGCAGGTCAATAGATAGACGAGGAAATCCTTTTTTCTGGCTTAGCCTTTTAAAAAAAAAAGGCTTAACATACCACTTCCGAAAAAAAAAAAAAAAAAAGTCTTCACAGTTTTGGATGCTAGTTCCCTACAAAAATCGGCGCCAGATCGTCGACCTCAACAAGCAGTGCACTTCACTCAAGCCCATATACTTGTCCGATACATCATTGCAAATCTCTCAAAAGTGAAAAATCTAACGTAAATCTTGACAGAAACAAAAACTTTCAAACAAGCGACTTCCTCGTATAGACTCATTCAGCGTATCATGGAGGGCATTTCAGGAAGAATTTTGTCTGACTAAGTTGTCGGACAAATTTGCTCTCAGCCAATCAGATGCAAGGATTTCAGTAGCTTGTAACAGTTTGTCAGAAAAATATCCGACCAAAACGCTTCATGAAATGCCCCCCAGGACATCCCATAGCTTGCATGGGTGGGGGTGGTCGTAGATCTGTAAAATCTGTGTGGTGTATGTTCATGTTTTTAAAGTAATACATGTACAAGTGCATAGATGTGTAGATCAGTTACAGATTGAAGATTAGCTATTCCGAAGGTTCGTTAATCCGAAAATGGAAACAGGTTCGTTAATTTCATTTTTAGATAAACGAACCTTCAGATTGACGAACCTTATTTCATTTTTGGAAAACCGAATCTTCAGAATAAGTAACCTTCGGAATAACGCCATAATCTTTGTAAACGAACATCTAGTAAAGGAAATTTGTGTATTTTGGAATAACGAACCTATTTCAATTTCGGATAAACGAATTTTCGGAATAACGAACATCACCCGTGTCGATCACATCGATTCATTTCTGCGTGAAAATGTAACACGGTCTATACTAAACGGCTATCCTCTCTAACCTTGCAGTTATCGGTCAAAATGTTGCTAACGTACGATTGGCAAGCACGGCACGAATATTGCCAGACTGCAACGGTGCTGTGGTGCTGAACAGAAGAAAAAAAAAATCATGGTGTGTCCTTTGTAACATCTCTCCACTTATCAAATTTGTATCATGACAATTATGTACCAGCTTGCTTCAATGAAGTTTCATTCGTATCATAGAACCCATCTCTTTGTATACCTTTTTGCCTCAACTTTACCTATGTTCATTAAAGGGATCGTATAGTTTTGGTTGGGACCTAATTTC